>NC_056732.1:165932086-166104586 GCF_019279795.1 Protopterus annectens
CTTTTAAGCAGTGGTTAAACACAGTTAAACAAACGCTGTGATGTATAACCTGTGCTTGCAAACACGGCCACATCCGCTAACTACTCCAGATATATACCCGTCAGTGACGTAACATCTCACTACGTGCTGACATGCATTACATTCTCTGTTGACTGTACTCTCCTGCACACATGGGTTTATATGGGTGAATCGAATGTTTATTACACAGATGATTACTACCTATATATGCAATCTGTGGTTAAGTTATACTTTTGCACATGATAAACATCCCTGCCTTTATCGGGATTGTAACCTCGAATGCACAGATACTATGCGGATGCTGTAACCATTACACTGTTGACATTAATGTTGCTTCCGCCTATTTCCTATTTAGATGATTTCTATGTGTAAGCTAGGCTAAGCAAAGGGCGGGAGCCCCCAAACTCACTAAGCTTCATGTACTCTTGACATAACATATAACAAATGTACTGTGAGACAATACATTACATTCCTAACTACATTAGGCATAGCCCCTCACAGACACACCAAGGGAAACCTTGTTGTGTGAAGGGGTAACAGACTAAACAACTCTGGGATCATGTGTCCCAGAACCATACAGCCAGGGGGTGGGGGAGCCTGTCCAGTTTGATAGCTGCAAGACCTATTGGGGGAATTGAATGGTGTTGAATTGCCACATTAACATGCCCTCTTTAGATCACTAAGTGCTCTTATCACCCTCCAAAACCCCAGTCTTCCAACAGCTTCCTGCAACTCTGCCTGGAAATGCTCCATTGGCTATGCTTGACAGAGGCTCAGTTACTTCATCAATGGTGCGGGGAAGGCCAACACACTGTTGCTATGCTTCTAATTGCCGTTGGGCAGACAGATAGTAGGCTATCTGCACACCTCTAATGTGCAGGCCATCACAGCCATAATATGTGAATAAACAGACCTTCAGATCACAATATACAGTGTGAACTCACCATGTAGTCAGGAAACAGTTGAGTACAGCAAGAACATACAGAACACTGATACTTAGTCACTTCAAATGCCTATCTTGGAAGCTAGAAGACTTGTATAAGGTTAAGGCATTCTATTGCTTACCACTAGGCTACCTACAGGGAAGATGAAAAACAAGCCCAGATAGGGAACATGCATGCAATGATACCATACCGGTCTATGTGTCAGCCTTACACTTTGGAATACTGGCCAAGGTTATTGGCACCCCCATGGTGCCTTATTTAGGAGAGTCCCGAAGATAAATACCAGCTCAGTAAACAGCACAATAGCAGATTCAATTAGGTTTATGCTACTCAACACCAGGGGTTGTGATCACAACATGCATGCACTCACAGCACTCCTCAGGATGGACAACATCAACATCTGTGCATTAACTGCAATCTGTCTTAAGGCTCCTGAGAGCACACCAGCACTACTAGACTACAACCCATACAACACATTTCAGCCACGGAACATGGACTGACAGACATGGAGGGACTGTATCCATATTCATCAGGGATACCTACACCTCCAGGTTAGTGGGGCAGCATGATACCTCTGTGATCATCCATGTGCAGCTAACAGCCACAACAGCAATGTGGAATGTGGCCTGCTACGGATCACCCTCCATGACCCAAGACCTCCACTCCACCGACCTGGAGACAGTGGAGAACACGATAGTCCTAACACACCTTGGCATTGGTCGATGTCAACTATCATACCATTAAATGGGAAACGTACTCCGGTACTCACTTCCAGGACCAGCGCTTCCTGGAATGTACTCCAGTACTCACTTCCAGGACCAGCGCTTCCTGGAATGTATCATCTCATATGCCCTGTATTAAGCAATAACCTCACTAACGTGGGGTGGAAGCTACTAGATGTGGTCATCACCAACATGGGCAACAGGTGCACTACAGTGGAGGTTAACCGGTCACTGGTTAGATGTGACCATGAACTATTCACTGTTTCCACACCCTAGCATCTCCCCAACCCACGGATACCACAGTGTATACCTTTCCTACAGCTACATTTACACTACCAGTGACAGGTGTGGGGGGTTTCATAGGTCCCATGCTAAGGGGAAACACTGCTCCAGATACATACAGACTTACAGATGCAGTCTATAAGCACCTACACGGATGTATGGATCGCGCAATCACTGGTAAACCAAGACTCACTCCTCCTAGACAAGGACACCAGTCTGGTGGACCTCTGCAATAAACAGGCTATACTAAAACACGTAGGACAGTGTTCCAGCCACAAAGCAAATCCCACAAAGGGCAGACATCCATGACCACTATTAGTATGATACGTAGGTCCCTCCTGACATCATCCAAGGCTAACATCAGCAGGAGAATACGCAAGGATTCGAAAGATAACCACAAAGCCTTCTTTGGCTATGTCAAAGATCTACGTGCTGACACACAGATTTGCACTGTGCCAGTGAAATATAGCACAAAATATGCTGACCCTACTGATATCACCAACAACCTTGCAGATACATTCGGTGCATACTTCACCCCCTGAAGAGCCCACAACACTACCCGAAAGGTACAGTATCCCAACCAGAGACACACAGGTGGAAATGGCCCTCTCTAACAGAAGAACACAGCGTCAATCAAGGCAGATGTTGACCCAGACTGCATCTTGAAAACTGTACAAGACAACCTGCCTCCCACCTAATTATGCATTCCTACCTCAGCCTCTCCACAGGCTGCATGCCCATACAATGGCATGTGGCAACAGTTATTCCACTCCATCATGGAGAAATCATAACTGACCATGGAAACTACCACCCCATAAGCCTGACTAGCCTGGTCTGCAATGGTATGGTTCGCATCCTCATGGCACTCATTAACAATGATATTGGTAACCTTCGAACACGTGACCCAACCCAGGTCAGCTTGGTTGAGTGCAGTTCATGCCTACTGAACCTGTTTGATGTCTTACATACAGTCACCAAGACAGATGACAGGGGAGATGGTTCACACATACTACCTGGACCTCACCAAGGCTTTTGAGACCATGCTCCACTCAGGTATTATTGATAAACACACCAGCCTGTACATTCACCCATACATCACAAGTTGGGTTGCCAACAGGCTTACACACACAACCCACATGGTACGACTAGCGGTCTCCAGGTCCAACTCTTGAACAGTCATGACTGGAGTCCCAGAGGACTCCGTCCTGGGAGCCCTACTGTTTGGCATATACGTCTCAAATGTACAGGCAAACACAGGTAGACTACAGCAGACCATGTTTGGCAATGACTGCAAACTGGGAGCCATGACTGATAGTTCAGCTGACACGGACATCCCTCAGGGGACCTCACAGAGAATGTCACAGGGTGCCAATGACACGGCCTCCAGCCAAGTGCCACTAACTGCATGGTCATTCCATTGTGGAATTGGCACCCACATATTAACACGAGTGGCAACCACTTTAATACAGACGAGGTAATGGGGTATTTGGGGACTAAGGTAGATAGTAATCTCCCCTGTGACAATCATATCTCCACAGTAGTTAGGACATCCTTCTATGTAGGCCATCTGACTACTAAAGGATTCCCATCTAGACATACTGGGGTTATAGTGCCCCATTACTCATCACTCATCAGTCCCATCACAGGGTATAATAATCCATGTGTGATGCACCTCAGAGGACACGTCCAACAGCTGGGGGGAGTCCACAAATGTACCTTACCAAGGGGAATACTGGCCTCCAACATATGGCCTATGCAGCCGGACTGAATAAACTCCCGCTTTACTCAGTGGCATTTTGTTTACCCAGAGATGATCTCCGCTGACCAACACAGCTATGTTGAACTCAGGCTTGATGGATATGCTCCACCTATGGGAATCCATGTCACAGTGAGCTGACTTGCCACAACAACAACCGGAAGATGCTGGAGGGACAGCTTCCTGTCACAGACAATCCCTATACTTTGAAACAACAGCCCCTCACTAACACTCTGCAAGAGAAACGTTGAAGGGTGGATGGGGAACAGTAGATGCACCCCAGGGATCCCGTAATTGGCTCTGCTCCACAGAGGGACGGTTAATGACTCAATGGGGTGGCAAACGCGGACACATTTTGGCTGGCCTTATGAATGGCCTCTGGCAGTTGGCCAAGTACCT
This sequence comes from Protopterus annectens, assembly GCF_019279795.1. NCBI lineage: Eukaryota > Metazoa > Chordata > Ceratodontiformes > Protopteridae > Protopterus > Protopterus annectens. Next base: position 165,936,208 of record NC_056732.1, read on the forward strand.
ACCAATGAATCTATACATACAGTATCTGCATATGCTGATAGCTTAGTTTATTGTTCAGGTGTTGACTTACCTTGTGCCACTGGCTGTTGTGTGTGCAATAGTTGAGGGCTGCCTATGTTGGATGCACACAGTAGACTGCCTATACATGAGAATTTACAGGTAGTCTTGTGTGCATGCCATCCATTTTTACTGTGTGCGCAGGTGGAGAAAGGTGTCAGTCCCTAGGTGCCTACACTGTCAGTGTGTGTGCTATACCTTGCCAAGGCATGGGCACACTGGGCATGCCTCCGTCTGCCTACTGAGGCTGACTCAGGGTGTTCATGGTCTGAGTACCTCTGTGCCTGTGGGGCCCTTGGCAATGGTGGTGGGCTGTGAGGGCCTTCACCATTCTGTCCCTGCTGCAGCTGTTTTCGCAGGACCATATTGTGTAGCATGGCACACACTATGAAGATGTGGGCACACGTGCCTGGAGAGTACTGCAAGGAACCGTGATTTCAGCATCCCAAACACATGCTCTATGATGATTCTGGTTTGTGCGTGTGCCTCATTATGGCATTCCTGCATGGGTGTGTGTGCATTTCTGATGGGAGTCATCATCCACAGTTCCATTGCATAGCCAGCATCTCCCGCCAGGTGGTCATTTGGAATGCCCCCCCTCGGCAAATAACCAATATAGCTGTGAGGCATGCCAGATATGGGAGTCATGACAGCTTCCAGGGCTGCCAGCACACACATCCATGATAATACCCTGGGCATTGCACATGATCTAGCAGATGATGGAGGGGTATCCCTTGCGATTTATGTAACGCCTTCCCTGCTCACTGGGTGGTGACTTGATATTGCACCCAGTACCCTCCACGTATTCTGCCACACGATGGAAGAGACGCACATCGCTGGCCAACTCCTCCTGCGTTCGGGTGAAGTATATGTACTCACTGGCATGTGGTAACATGGCATCCAGGAACTGGTGTAGTACCCTGGATGCTGATGCCTGTGAGATACCCATGATATCCCCCAGCTGGTCTTTGAAAGGTACCTGTAGCTAGTATTCACAGGCTTACACATACCTTCGTATCCACTGGGATGGGTTCCCCTCTGTTTGTTCTGGCTCTGAGGCGTGGCCAGCACAGTTCCACAAGTTGCTGTAGGGTGTCCCTGTCCACCCTGTAATACTCTACTATCTCCAGATCATGTAGCCCTTGGTAGGTTAGCCTGGGTCTGAACACTCTCCTCCTCCGCTGGTGCCTGCGATGATCGTGTGCATCATCCTCCACACCACCTTCAGTCTCAAACACATGCTGGTGGATCAAAGCTATGGCAGCCCCTAACATGTACATAATAAAAGTTCCCGGTCTGTATACACCACTGGTGCAGAGTGTATGGGAATACACAAATGTGTGTGAGGTGCTTTCACACTTTATAGTATTGTGCTACAGATGCTGCTGATGTAAGTGGGTGTGTATGAACTATTCCAGCTGCTGCGTGTCTTAATTATGGGTTTTGCAATGAATACTGCAAGTGTGAGGCCTTTACTGTGGAGATCTACTTGCCTGCCTTGATTACTCTGTTTCCCTTTAATTCACTTTTAGACCTGGATCCCCTCCCATTATCAGGCATGCATCCACCTGCTGTCTTTCTTGTTTTGTACTTTCCCTACCCAGTCATGGTGAATTGTGCCTTGTAGCTGATATACTGCATATTGCCTTTGTTCTGCTTTGACACTTTGCTGTTTTCTTTGCAGTACAGCCCCCCCCCCCCTTCCCTGTTCTGCAGGTAGCTGCTTGCAGCCTTATTAGCTGTTGTCAATGGCCCATTGTAGGCTCCTAGGTGTTAATTAGTCATTTGTACTCCAATTTCACTGCTGCAGCATTTCCTTACTTCTTTCCTATATCCTTCCTGTTTCAGCTGCAGTGCACAACATGCATACCCATTTACCGGGTTTACTCGCGTTTTCATCTCCGTTCACATGCATACTCGGTTACCTTGTGTACTCTCAGCTAAGCATAGCTATGGGCAATTTGACACACCCCTATCCTGCAGCTTTGCCTAGCTAGGGGCAGACTGGTTTAGCAATGCTCCAATGTGCTTACAGCAATGGCGATACACACCTCTCTTGATGTCATATTTATCTCAAGGGCTCACCTCGGTGTTGTAACGCTACGCTGTGATGTGCATCCTTACACCAGCGGGAAATCTGCGATTCACTATTGCTCCTCTCATTTGCATGGCATTGCCTACTAATTCCTAGCTACTGTGCATAACACTGTCACTGCCCTTTAGCAACCCTTGCGCCATGAGTATGGTGTAGCATGCCTGCCATTGACTATTATGGGGGAATCGTGTTATGTGTTTCATTGCAGTTTTATTCTATATTTTTATATATTCCTTGCGATTCCCGTTGCCCTGCGCTTCCACGTCGCGATAGTGCGACTATATATATTGAATGTTAATTTTATATTTTGTAAATTTTTTTATGCCAATGGCTATATATTTAGCCATTGGCATATATTAACATTATAATACATGTGTTTGGTTGGCTGTCATGGCTCAGATTTTATGTTTGCAAAAATGTAAACCGTTTTCTATGGTTTACATTTCTGCTTACTTACACTACGCATGCACCACTTCCTGAATCGCTACATATCTTCATTTGCATGCTACACTGCTGCACATGGGGTAATTAGCATACAAGGCTCAGGAGTTGTGCAGGCATAGCGTACGCTGGTAGTGCACGTGAAAACAGCTTGTACTTGAATCACTCGGTGGCCATATTTGGTGTTAGTACACCAACGCTACGCCTGCACCTGGTGCAAGCTTCATGAATCCCAGGGTAAGTGTTTTTCTGTGATGTCAGAACTGTACTACTGATTTACTTTAAGTATTTCTGTGTGATCTCTGAACTTCTGACTACCACTGACTGTGGAAGTAGAAAGTATTGTCATGTGGTTTTAATTATTTATTATTAAATATTTTAAAACCTTTTAACTGTGGCTGGTTTTGTGTAGAGATAAGTTAAGCTCTAGAGTACATTGCATTGCATGTATATAAGGATCCTGTACCAGGTCACTCTAATAAGCTTTGAAACTGGTTTAGTCATACTACCAATTGGATAATAATACTGCACAGTAATAATTGGACACCCTTTTAAAAGCCTTTGGGTAGCTGATAATATTAGCTGGGTGGTGGCAGTAATTACTACCATATAGTCTGGGTAAAAGGGGCACAGCTGGAGAACCTGTGCCAGCCTTCCCCAGAAGTGTCTGTGTGGTTGTGTAAACTCTTATCTCAAAGTATGTGTGTGTCAGCTACTTGGGCAGGGACACAAAGCACTGGTTGGACAGAGAGGGTGCTGGAGATTTTAGCTTGCCCAGCTAGGCTGAGATCTGGATCCTATAGCTGTGCCAGTGGGGAGTCTTATTGGGGACCTGGGGAGCAAGGGAGTGACCAGCCCCAGACTGACTGTGATCTCTGTGTGCTCTTAAGGGAAATGTATTATCCTTTACTCATATACGAGACGCTCTCTCTGGTGTTAGTGGTGAGGATTGAGGCTCTTTGATTGCTGGGCCAGGGCACGGGCATCACAGAAGCCATCAACCCCAAGATTCACAGAAACTGTCTTGCAGACAGGAGATTGAGGGGGAGAAATTGTGAGAAGAGGACATAAATCTCCTGGACCTTGGTGGGTGGAAGAGACAACACCATATTCTTGGTTTGAAATCTCCACCCCTGGAAGACATGGTCTTGGGATGGGACAAGGGAAGTTTTTTTTTCAATTTATAGTGAATCCCAGGCTTTGTAAGATGGCTATTGTTGACTGGAGACCTCTGGTTAATTCCTCCAGTGTACTGGCTTGAAACAGAAGGTCACCTAGGTAGGAAAAGATCTGGATGCCAACCACTGGAGACAGGCATTTTGTGAAGACTATTGGTGCAGTGGAAAATCTAAAAGGCAAAGCCGAGAATTGAAAATGTGAAAATCCCACAGAGAAGCACAGGAATTTCCTGCATCTGGGGTGTATTGGGGATATGGAGGCATGCATTCTTGATGTCTATGGATGCTAGGAATGCCCGAGGGAAGATGAGGGGCAAGAGTGTTTGGAGGGTAAGCATTTTGATGGAGGGAACTGTTAAAAAATAGTTGCGATATCAGTGGTCTAGGATAGGTCTCCATGAGCCCTCCTTCCTGGGAACTAGGAATAGACGTGAATGAAAACCTTTTCCCTCTTGAGCTGGGGGAACAGGCTGAAGTGTGCCCTGTTCTAGTAGGTTTTGCAGAAATGGGGGGAAAAAGATTCCTGTTCATTTGGTGGTTGGGGGTACCCCTGAAGGAGGGAACATTGTTCCAGATCATGAAGTATCCCCTTTTTTATAATGCTTAGGGCCCAGGAGTCTTGGGTGATGAGTTCCCAGGATGGGAAGGAAAGGGTAAGTTGCAGGGAGAGTGGGAGGGTGGTCACATTGCTTGAGGGGTCATGATGAAGAGTCTGCCCTATCAGGAAAAGGCTGTTTTGTGAGCTGAGAGGAAGAAGAAGAGGAAGTAGAATTGGAGCTTTGTGTGGTGGGGTCTGGATTGCCTGTGCACAAAGACCTGTTTGTCATGGTAGTTCTTGTGGAATTCAGGCACAGGGAAGACCAAAATATGTTTGGTCTTTTCACTCCTTTCTTTTCTCTTGTAGGGATTTAAATAATTCTGCTGAGGGTTTTCCAAAAAGGGCAGAACTGCCCAAGGGGGAATCATTAGTTGCTTTAATGTCCCCAGGGAAGGACTGAAGCCTTAGCGAGAGAAATCTTTTTAGGGCAGTGGAAGCTGCAGCAGCTCATGAGGTAGCCTCTACAGCATCGTAGCTGCATTTAATTAAATGCCTGGCTACCTGAGAGGAAGTAGCAAGAAGAGAGGATGACAAGGTTTTGTTCTCCAAGTCTGGCATATCTGACACTAGCTTTGAGATTTGAGATAGGCTTTCCAAACTATACTTGGTCATATGGGTCTGGTAGTACAGTGCACTGAAAGCTAGGGTGGCTGAGGAACAAATTTTCTTGCCCAGCCTCTCCAGATGTCTACTACCTTGTCCGAGGGGAGGAGGAAGTAGAAGGTAGTGACCTGGAGGCCTTATCAGAGGCTACCAATATCACAGAGGGGGTCAGCCACAGGGGACTTGAAAAGGAAATTGCAGTCTTTAGGTACTTTGTAGCACCTGTTTGGCATTTTTGGAGCTGAAGGCGGAAAGTCAAGGTGACTGGAAGTGCATGCAAAAGCATCTACAAAGTCTGGAACAATATGCGGAATGGCAGAAGGACTCGGGGACTGTACTTGGAGGACGTCATAATAATGTTTTTGGACCTCAGATATCTCTGTACAGTCCCATTTAAAATGTAAGGAAGCTGGAAAAGCAGACTCAAAAGGATTGTGGATCGAATTTTTAAAGTCTAAAATAGAGGTCCCAAGAAGGAGGAATAGTCTTCTTGGGAGGCCTGACATGGAGGATGCCTTTAAGGAACTGCTTGACCTCAAATTTGTAGTGCAGAGGAGGATTCAAGGGAAGACAAGCAGAAATTGCTGATAGGTGAGCTTTAACTGAAGAATATGCCAATCCAGCATGTAGCAGATCATACAAATAAGACAGAACTAGAGGAACCTCCACTAATAGTGCATCCTCATGGTGACAGAGACACCAGACATAAAAATATTTTCCATTTGGACATGTATGATGTTCTGGTAGTGGGCTTCCTGGCCTCCTGCAATACCCAAAGCACATCCTCAGAAAATAGATGCCTGAAGGGGTCAAACCCTAACACCTACAGTGTCATTTGAAGACTGGATAGGTGAGAAAGGATAAGAGACCCTCTTGTCTTGTGTGAGAACATCCATATGGTGAGGTCACTTGTGGTGACTGCCCTTGGCCTTTTGAGAACAAAGAGGGAACCAATGCTGTCTAGGCCAAAAGGGAGTCGCCAGTAAAATTTTGGGAAGCATCCTGCCTGATCTTGTGCAGAACTCATGACAACAAAGGGGGGGGGGGCATACAGAAACATTTTTACCTGGGTGGGAGGAACAGCCTGAATGGTGCCCTGATCTAAATGGGACTGAAGAACCTCTGTAAAATGAGAAAGCTGTTCTCAAGAAGGTTGAGAAATGCTTGAAAATGAAGAAAGGGACTTCCAAAAGATGAAATTTCCCTGGCGGATAATGTACAGAACTCAAGAATTTGAGGTGATCCAAAGCCAATTTGGAAGAGAAAGGGAGAGGCAGAGAGAGAAAGGGACCTGGCTGAGGGGATGGGAAAGCCAACAGTCAAATAGAACCAGGCTGGTCCTGAAAAGAAAGTTTCTGGGAGGAAGGAGTCTGAGTAGGATTATCAGGAGGAACATGCCTAGAGTCCCTCTTACCCTCAGGAGGAGGGTGAGACTGCCTATGAACAAAGGCAGACTTGAGAGGATAGTTCCTCTGAAATTTAGGAATAGGAGAAACAAAAATATGTTTCAGCTCCTGCAAAGCTTTGCCCTTATCCTGGAGGGACTTGAAGAGATCAGCAGCATCTACAGATCCAAAAAGACTTTTGTTATCCAAAGGAGCAACCAAAAGTTTGGCTTAGATGTCATCTGGCAAAGCCTGAAGATGTAACCAAGAATAACTCCTCGTGAACAAACCAAAGGTAGCAGCCCAGGAGGAGGCATCAGTGCATTATAGTTGGTTTTGATTGAATGGCAAGCAACTTGCAAAGTGGAGCCCAACAGGGAAAGGGCAGAGACCTTCCCCTCAGAGTTAAGAGGGTAAGAAACCACCTTAGAAGCCTGGAAGAGGTGGGCCAAAACACATCTGATCATATGGGACTGGTAGTTAATGGCCTTACAGGACAGAGTGGCAGCACCGTACACCTTCTTGCCCAACCTTTTTCCATGGCCCTAGTATCCTTATTAGAAGGCAGCAGCTTGGTATTGGGCAACAACTTGGATGGCTTGTCAGAAGAGACAGATACTATAGATGGGTCAGCAAAAGGGCATTTATAAAGTAATTTGCACTCATAAGGCACCTTGTAGAAACTATCTGGCTTCTTTGGAGCAGGAGGCTGAGAGTGAGAGGCTACAGGAACTGCAGAAAAGGTAGCCAGAAGGGCAGCCAGAACCGTAGGAACAGCAGATGGTTTGGGAGACTCCATCTGTCCGAGCTCATAGTACTTTTCTGAACACAGAGACCTGGCAAACATCCCACTTAAACAGTACAACATACAGGCAATGATACCTCCAAAGGACAGCTCTTCAAGAAGGAAGGGATTTAGGAAGAATAGGCTAAGGATACTTCCCAAGAGTTCAGATCCTCATCTGAGGAATCCAATTCTCTAGACCTCTTGCAGGAGTGGAAGACGAGGGGGGGGGGTAAACACAGACCCCTTGAGGTGGCTTCAAGGTCATCAAAGCATTAAATAAACTCTTAGTTAAATCCTGCCATTCTTGCTGGGGATTCTTCACAGCAGGGGAAATATGCTTTGTCTTCTCTTTCTTTTTCTGTGGGATGTCCGCTTAAAACACCCTCAGAGGGACAGACCCCTGACATGACTATGTAACAGAAGTAGGAATTTCTTCCTGCACTAAAATCTGAGGAATCCCCCTTGGTCTCTTGGATATTACCAGCCAAGGTTCCCCCTCAAAGTCAGGTACAGACATTTGAAAATCCTCCAAGGACATGCAAAAATTTGGATCCATGCTGGCCTCCAATGGGGGTTACTGTGCTGGAATCTGAAGCAAGCATCAGAAAGTGTTCAGGGCTTTCACTAGCATCTAGAGGCATCCAGGGAAGGCAGGACAGCAGCCTGATAGAGTGTGACTTTTTTGGACTTCTTCTTGGCAGATGGCTAGCCCTCGGGGAAGGGAGGACTCTACCACTGCACCCTCAGCCAAAAACTTAAGACACTGGTTCTCAAGGTATATGGACAAGGAGGAGAGGTGACTATATAGGGTCTTGGGCACAAACGCCTGGCAGGCAGAACACTGCTCATGATCGTGGGAAGCACCCACACAGAAAAAGATACTAGTCATGATGTTCTTTATGGGGAATCTACCTACCACACTGACATTTTCCTTTTCTGTATGACATGAACACAACACCAAACAAGAATAAAAAGGAAGAGAAGAAGCCCTAAGGGGGCGTTTATCTGAAAAAAATGTCTTGGCAACCAGCACAGCAGAAGGACATTCAGACAAATGGACGATAACTGTGTTCAGACTGGCGGCAAAGAAGTTCTGAGTGTTTACTTCCGTACGTCACCTTTATGCCATATGTCTTGCTTGGGGAGCATACATGTGACGTACGGTGCCGATAAGATCCAAAGGTTTTGGTATACTGGCCGGACATTGGGATATCCTTGGCAAAAGATCCCATAGGTTAAGAATACTGCAACAGTGAATACTCAAAAATCCACATGGCTAGAGAGTCAACTCTCTCTGGTGAAAGCATAACCACCACCAAAACTGTAGACTGCTGGCTTCCACCTCAGAACACAAGGTATAGCTCAGAGGCACTTATCCTTTTAGCTTACCTATGACTCCATGTACCCCAGTGCATGCAAGGATTCTGACACTCTGAGATGCACTGGCTCTCCCTGCCCACTGTACAAATGGAATACAAGCTACTTGATTAGTTCACACTGCTTAATTATAAAAAATAACAATTTTGCAATGTCATTTTCAATAAACTTTCCACACTGATGACATTTGCAGCAATGGGAGCTATGACTTCCTGCGAAATGCAGTGGCCTTAGAGTTATCACTGAAAGTTAGGGGTACAAACGTCACAGAATCTTAGCTAGGTGGGGGTGCTCTTCAAAGTCAGTGATACTTGCCCCATTCCATGTGTGTTTCCAGTAACACAGTGTTAATTGCTTTATGATCACACAGATTATGTTCAACAACCTGACTTGCATCCTATATCAGTGGCAGAAATTATCAGTCAGGACTAATGAACACTTACCAAGCTTCTTTAGCAAACATAATTGCCATGCATTTAATTAGTATCATTGGATGTATAGTGATCAGATGAATCTTAAAATAACAAAAGGAACAGTTCCCATGACAATACAAGTTACGCAGGCCAAGGTAAGGGGTAGGAATGGAGAGATGAAATCAGCAAGAAATGGAGAGTATAGCTGGAAGTGAAATAATCTCAGGTTTTGGTAATTACAGTCACATTGAGAACCCTGTTTTTACAAAATCTCACCAAGGCAACACTAATATACAGACTGCATTTTATATGTTTTATAAAATGGAGAAAGATATGTTAAAAAAAGAAGAAGACTGGGTGCACAGGTCTCAGGACAAAAAACGGTCTACTCCGGGTACATGCAGTAATGCCAGGACTGGAAAAAAGGCAGTGTATTCCTCAGGGCATGGAAACATTCCTACCACAGGTTTATGCCTGGCTCATGAGGAGGACAGCCCCCTTGTGACAACAGGAAATAATCCACAAAAATCACAAAAACTAATAGGCCAAAAAAACTGCACATGAATGACAAAGTGGATTGTTACGGATAAGGAAGAAAATTACATACTGTTATTATTATGCAAGTAGCTTAGAATTTCCAGACAAAGGCTATCAGAAAGATTAAGAGCGAAATTAGTAGAAATAAAAATACTTACACATGAAAAACTGTCAAAAGCTTCAAATAAACATTTGCATTAATTAATACAATGGATCCATTAAAAACATTACATAGACAAAGAAACTTTGAGCTGCCTAGAAAAAGAAGAGGAAGTGTGAAAATATAAAGAACAAAACCTAGAGATTTTTGAAAATGATAAAAAAGAAACATGGACATGGAAAAAGAAAAGAAAAAGAGATCTGGTATGGTGTAATATTTACGCAAAGGAGAAAGCCAAACTAACCAATACATTAGAAAAAAAACAGTTCAAAAGACATTTGAAGAGAAACAGAGGCAAAGGCACTGGGATATGGAAAATTTCACAACACAGAAAAATAAGAAAGCAAAGGGGAATGTAGAAAAGAGGATTTCTAAGGTAGAAGTTTAAAAACTAGGAAATGAACTTATGGATTATCTGTGAAGTGAAGGATTTAATGAGAAGAATCCAACACTGGCAATGTCGCAGCATGATGGAAGAATGGGTCCCCAGATTTTGGAGCAGCAAGTGGAGCAGAAGGCACCTGAAGAAGATTTGCTACATGATGATGGTCTGAAGCCTTCTGTAGGACACCAATTTGAAAATCCAATTGAAGCTACACAGCAAGGGAAGGAGTAGGAAACAGTGGGAACTCTGACACAGGTAATATTGTGCAGTGATGGATCAATGGGTTCTCATAAAAAGGGGTAACAGATGAAGAAAGGTAAATAAATCTGAAGATGATATGTCACAGGAAGATACTCTGGAACTTTTATTTGAATACTTACAAAAACAGAGAGCAAGGAAGATGCTTTCAGTCCAGAAGAAAATGATCTAAGGGAAGAGCTGCTTGATTTAATGAAATGGATAGATATTTTAAAATAGATGAAAAAAGTAAATTATAGAAAATAAATAAGACCCCAAATGTGAGAAGATTGGTAAAACAGATGAACGCAGTAATCAGGACTATTAAGATAAATTCACGGGATATAACCTTGGCTCTAGACGATTGTTAGTGTTGAAGTGACAACCTCGCCCCATGTGCAAACATGGGGAAAAGGGGTTGTGGATGGAAGGTTAACAAAAATTAAGATTATGTACTACTGTGCCGCTAAACTAATAATGGATAAAGTGTCACCACAAAAGCAAAGAGTAATAAAGTAAAGGAAGAGAGCAAGTAAAATGCCACTATGGAAGCATCAAACAGTGAAAGCTATAAAGGAAATTAAGACATTAAGTATAACTGTTACATTATGTAAAACAGAAGACATAATCAAAAATACTTGGGCAAATGTGGTAACGGCAGCTCACATTATCAAAAGAGACCAGGCTACATCATGCACTATTACCAATAATAAACTAAAAATATCAGCACAAACAGAAAAACTTAGAAGATATGACAATAAATATAAAGGAAAATTACATAATAAGCAATTCATCGAAGACCTAAAAAGGTCAGAAAAAAGAAGAAATGCACACATTTTGGAAAAACATCTATGAAGACTCTGTTGAACAAAACAAAGGTGCTGAATAGATAGTAAGGAGTTATAATATAAAAGATATGAAATGGGATGAGCTAATGGCCAGAAAATTAAGAAAAGTTGGAAAAACCCTAGGCCCAGATGCAATACCTAACTTCTGGCTAAAGGTTATTAACATTTTTATACAAAGATTTAATCCAGAGCAAAAATTATTCATATGTGCATCTTGAACAGGCACCAACCTGGTTATCAAAAGGATTCTTAAGAGTGAACCTGCAAGATATTCTAAAAACTATAGATCAATAACTTGCCTGCCGACAACATACAAATTATATACTAGAATTGATGCAAACAGATTTTATAGTAATTCAGAAAAAAATCCAATTATGGCAATATAACAAAAGAAAGTTGTATGGAACAAAGAACAATTTTTTGCTAAATGCAACTATAATTGCAAAATTAAACACAATATGGCAGCAGGAAGCACGGCACACAAAATATCCAACAAAACTGTTAGATAGTTCAGACAATTCAATAAAATATTTGCAAGTCGGTAAGTGCGTTCACCAAATAGACATTTGCTTTGTTGAACCGTAATGATCATTACGGTCTGATGAAGCCAATGTCTATGGTGAAAGCGCTTACCGACTTGCAAATATTTTATTAAATTGTCTGAACTATCAAACAATTTTGTTGGATATTTCATGTGTGCCATGCTTCCTGCTGCCATATTGTGTTTTGTTTTACTTGGAACTATATTTATCGACAGCTGGTTTACTCGTTGGGTGACTGTGTGTACAATATTTATAATTTTAAAATGAGTGGGAAATCTAAAGCATATATCATCCCACATTCATAGATAAAGAAATGCTTACAAATGTATTATAAGAAACACCCTACATTAATCAGTTACATTACAGTGACCATAAAACAGTGGCAAACCACTCTGCAGTTGAGCCATGACAAAGAGAAATTATTAGCCCTGGGATAAAAATTCAAAGGGGATATTACAGGATGATTCTTTGTCACTGCTGCTTTTTTGTCTTGCCCTTAACCCATTAAGCTGTTTACTTAACAGATTAGGCCGTGGTCACAATTTGGCTCCAAGAAAACAATATTGTTTAAAGACTTCTCTACTTTTTGTGGAAGACTGAAAATTGTATTCTTCACCAGAAGAGGAGTTGAAAGCACAACTACAAAGGGTTAAAACTTTCTCAGATGATACAAGAATGACATTTGGTACTGATAAATGTGCAACAGCATAAAACAGGAACTCAGAAACACCAAGTAAATATCAATCTAGAACAGAAATGTGATATAAAGGTATTTGAGCGGACAGCATATATACATATTTGGGAACAGATGAAGGATTGGCAATAAAACAAAAATAAATGCAAATAAAACTCAATAAGGAATACTTCAGAAGACTAAAACTAATACAGTAGAGAGTCAATTATCCAAACCAACTGGGACCTAGGGTAGTTCGGATAATCAAACATGCATTAAAACCAGATAAAAAACTTTGAAAAATCTTTTTTTCTGCATGCAGGGAATACACTTTTTTACCATTAAGTGATTCCAGTGGACAACAAAGAATATTTTTCACACACAAGCGGGCTACAAGCTCAAAAAAAATGCACAAGCGAATATGTATAACATTTACATATTCAGACTTTATTATTTTTCCTACCTAAAATCTTTGGAAGGCTGCATTCTGATAACTGACATTTCAGATGATCGACTTTTGGATAATCAACTCTCTACTGTACTGAAAACTGCCTTGACACCTGGGAATAAAGTCCAAGTTATAAATCTGTTTGCTCTTCCTGTTCTAACTTGCAGTTCTGGAGTGACTGACTGGCTCCAAAAAGTATTGCATCAAATGGACAAAAAATAAAATAAATAAATGCTTCAGGCTAACTAAATGATATATAAAAATCAGTGTATACCAAAATTATATATTCCTCTTTCTGAAGGAGGGTCTCCTTGAAATTGTTTACATGTATAGATCTGGAATTGTGGGATTGCCTATATACTTGCTGACCTCACAGTATCCAAACATAGTGAAAGTTTTAAAACATGAGGAAAAGTCAGATAAGAGGACATTTTGTTTAGTTTAGCAGACATACTTCAATATCAAATAAAAAAGAAAGAAAGAAAAGCACAACAGCGGTAGAAAACTGAATTTAATGAAGTAAAGTTAGTGCTTTTGTATTGGGAAATGCCAATACTTCATCAGACAAAAATCACAATGTGAGCTTCCTTTAAGTAACAATCACATGACATAAATCAGCTGACTAAAAGTTACAAATACAAAAAAATCAAAACTCAAATATATAAGTTTTTGAGATTATGACCCTTCTTAAAAATCAACTTAGGGTAAAAAGGAAATTTTGGAGCAGGAGTTTGTATTTTAAAATTAAAAGCTTTGTTTAGGTAATTTTCTTATTTTTTTAGTAACAAGGGGCGAAATATTGTTGTTGAAACATTTCAGTGATTTTTTTGTAGAACCACTGTATATTTTGAACATTGTAAATATATTTGACCTTTGCATTTTTGTATTTATAACCTGTAGTCAGCTGATTTATGTCATGTGATTGTTAGTTACTTACAGGAAGCTCACATTGTGATTTTTGTCTGATGAAGTATTGGCATTTCCAATACAAAAGGGCTAACGTTACTTCATTAAATTCAGTATTTTACTGCTGCCGTGCCTTCTTTTCTTTCTTTTTTGTTTGTAGTTTGTAGTTTTTATTTCCTTTGATTTGAGTTGGTTTACATTTCAATATCAAGCAGGAATGGAAATCAAACCAGAAGTAGACAAAAATTACATAGCAACTGAATGTGCCAAAAAAGAAGAATGAACACAACAAAAAAGATTACATGAGAAGGAAAGAAAACTAGAAAAGTCATAAATATAGTGGTAAGTACAGAGATCTAGAACAACTTTATGTTTGCTAAGATTTGATGGAGGAATGGTTAAGGAGAGGTGAAATGAAACCAAAATATGCAAGGCTAATAAAGGTAGCCCAGGACAGAACACTATGTACACACTGGTGTACAAAGTGCATTGAAAAGGTCAGAGAAACAGAAAAATGTAGGTTCTGCAACTGGAAATAGTAGCACTTCTTGTTGCTGGATGTAATACACTCATGACACTATTATGGCAAAACTGCAGCATTCGGGATTGTGCAAACACTACACCAGAGAAGTAGCTGAAAAGCATTAAAAACATGACCTACAACACATTCTAGCAAATGATTAAATGCATATCACATGGGATCAGCCATTACCAACAGTTAAAAAAAAATAGATGTGAGAACATCAGATACGGTACTGCATGTAAAAAAAGACAAAAGAAACTGCTACACTCAGTGATCACACTGTCTTAAGTACAGCGACAGACAAATTCATACAACAGGATGTGTAAACAACAATCAATGTGGAAGAAAGGTACCCAGACAGTTCCATTAGTAATAGGAGCAACAAGTCTATCAAAAAGAATTCACAGTCATATTTACATATACTACCAATACATGTAACCTTGTAAGAATTGCAGAATGAGATAATTCTGGGCACATTACAGGTGCTGAGAAAAACACTCTTGTCCAACATTAAAGACTGAAACAATACTAATTTCACAGGCTCTAATCGTACAGTGAATTAGGAATGGGGTCCATTCCAGTCATGATATTAGAAACCCAAAATACTAGGAAAAATTACAAATATCATAACACAGACAGTTCCCACAACAATACAAGCTCTGCTTACAGGTTCTATACATCCTTAAACCCTTGTATGTTATTTATGGGATAAAAAGCCTAAACTCTGTTCTTTCATGTGAGATCTTGGAGTTACGCTGATGAGAGGCTAAATGATGATGAAGTGAACATTTACATGCAGCTCAGCACTGCCAGGCCAATGAAGAGGGACTGGGATGTTAAGTGCAAAATAATCTTTTAGCCTCTCAAAGCATGATAATACCAGCCCCCCCCCCCCCAGCTTGATACACAGTTGCAGTATAGTCAGTTTCTGGCTGTTTTATGCGATTTTTTGATAGAAAGCAATAGTTTGTGTTTTGAGCAGAAAGCTCTGTTTGGTTAGTAGTGTTGGATAATCCCTCTGAGGGCAGGATATTTGTCATGGTTGTAAATTAGAGTATAAACAAGTATGAGCTGGCTGTACTAGAGATGTTGAGGGAGTCCTGTCCATCTGAGATGTTTAACGGCTACACACTGATGTATTCTATAGCATACATTTGCTGCAAATTCCACTATTTTATTGTAAAATTGTCCTAGTTTGTGTGCTGGATTGTAAATTTGTGAATAATGGGAGGCAAAAAGTAGAGTAGGTAGGAGATACGTTTTTGCTGAAGTTACTCTTGTTCCTTTGGTTAGGAATGGTTTAGATCTATTTAACAAACTTTGTGTTTTTTATAGCAGTTTGGAAGTGGATGTCAAACATCATGTTGTCATTGATTAGGACTTCCAAGAGTTTATGGGACCAGTTTGATTATTGTGTTATTTCATGAGGGGATATTAAACAAAGTTTTATTTTGGGATAGTGCCAGCAGCAGTTTGTTTATTTAATTTATTTAGGGTTTAGTAAGAGTTGTGAATCGTCTAGCCATGATTCCACAGATGAAAATGATTCCTGGATTATTTCTTGCAGTTTTTCAAGGTTGGAAGCAGTACAGATGAGCGTGGAATCATCTTCATGTTAAATTAGTATAGCATGTTTACTGACAGTGTGTATGCGGTTTATAAATATGTTAAACAGGAGTGATCCTACTATGGATCCCTGTGGTATGTCTACTGGGATAGGTAGAAATAGGGAGGATTCCTGTGCCGTTTGACTACTTTATACCTGTCAGTTAAATAGCTGTTGAACCAGGAGAGGAAGGTACAGGAGAGGCCAAAGATGGAAAGCTTCTGTAGAAGTTTTTGATGAGAGACACTGGATGAATGTTTTAGACAAATCAAAAGTAGGGAGGTGACCAGACTACCCGTGTTCCTGTTTTTATAAATGGTACCACTGAATCAAAGCAGAGCAGTGGTGGTACTGTGATTACCACATAAACCATGTTGCATACGGGAGAGGAGATCATTAGTGGTCAGACAGTGAAGTAATTGATAATGAATGCATCTTCCTAGAATTTTAGATAATGGTGAGTGAACTCCAATGTGTTTACAGATGAAGTAATTGGTAATGACATCTTGTTTGTGGATCTGAGATCCCCTCTGTCTATGTAAGACAAGGCAGCACAAAAAATTAGCAAATGGAGGAGAAAGAAGGTATGGTAGGTCATATTGGGACCTATGTAGGAAAACCCAGTTGACACAAGAAATGTATACAAAATGCCTCATCGTAACAAACACAGGGACTTTGACATGTTAAATTTTTACTGAAGTACTTCACCTGTGACCATATCAAAGAACAAAATCATTTCTGATGTCCTATAAATGGCAGACCTCAGACAATCTGTACTAGAACCTTCTCATGGCAAAGCAGTATCAGATACAGTGTTCTCAAATAGGGACAAGAAAGGATCTCAGATCTGGAAGCATACAGCCATTTGGGAGCACATTTTACTAACCTGTTTTACCATCAACTTATAGTGTGGACATCTTGAGGACAGATTCTGACTAAATGGGAAGTGCCTCAGGCATGTTTTAGCCAAAGACAATAAGTACACATATTTACTTTCACTTGCTTCATCGCTTGAGCATGTTAGCTTGAGTCTGTGTTTGTTTAGGGTTTCAATGCTCACTTCTCTCTGTACAGAAACATTTATATATCCATTCACTACTAAGTTCTGGGTGTCTGAGCAAACTAGAAATCAAATTACCCAAACTCACATACCTCAGAGCTCAGTAGGAATCTATGGCATCATCCCCTAAAAAATTATGGTAGGTAATCAAACGATACCCAACAAATATTACATTCATTACTCTGAAGGAAAATACACCCTTTAATTATGTACCTTAACAGCTGGACTCCCACAGTTGGTGTTATGTCCTTTATCATCATCTTCTTCATTAATGACATCAGTACTGATGCCCCTCCAGAAGCCGTAACCCTCTATGCAGATGAGGCGGGTCCCTCATCCAATCATACAAGACCTGCTACAGCAGAACTTTCACCTGTCACTGCTCAGCAGAAACAAACTTGCCCTCGATGTGGCTAAAACAGCACTGATATTATTCAGCTCAAACCAAAATTTTAAGTATAACTTAGCTTTACACAGAATGGCAAAGGACGAGCAAAAGATTGCACAAGTACAGAAATACAAATACCCTGGCATATTCCTGGATCACAACTTATCCTTCACAACCTACACAAAGCAGATTACCAACAAGGTCTGGAATTACCTACACACAGTGTTTTAAACTATTAACAATGGAAACTAGGAGAGCACCAGCCATCAATATGTTTATCCCTAGAGAGTGGAAAATTCCCTTCATCTAACAATTCCCAACTGAAATCACCACCACCACCATCATACACAATACAATGAGGAAAACGGTCTTTATACAGTACTGTCTGAAACTTAATAAGGCAAAAGGCTACCAGTAACAGCAACAGACATGTTTCTGCTGTTTGCATTTACATGCAAGATCATGTAAAACTACTTATATACTTCATTATCAAATAAATTCACACATAGAACGTATCATTCTAACTTAACAAACAACAATGACAATTCACTGAGCTTTCTTCTCGCGCAGTTTGTTGGGAACATGGAAGAAAGAAGCTTCAGCAAGACTGCTCCAGCCACCTGGATTTAATTACCACAGAAAATCAGAGCAAGAGTCAAAATACCCTTTATTTAAAAAGAATTGTGTAACCATCTTAAAAACAAATTCAAATGCAAATACTACCGGGACAATGACTCACTCAACTATTTATTCAATATTACCTGTTGCATAAATTCATGCTAACTGAATCCTAAATAAATCCACCACCCTGGCACCTCAGCAGAAGCTGGAGCAGAGATGCCCTCCCCCCCACATAACTTGGATGTTGATGTGCTCATACATTAATAAGAAATAAGTAATAGGAATAAGTAATAAGAAAGTAAATAAAACAGCAAACCAAACACATAATCACACAAAAACATACTCGGAGGCTCTAAATAAAGATCTGCCGAAGCAGCAGAGACCTCCAAAGCAGACACCAAGCAGCCGCTACCCCAAAACAAAACATGTGCAACACATATCTCACAAAGCCAGTATGCCAAACAGTCACAGCCCTTAAGACTAAACAACACACCTGATACACTTGTAAAAGGTAACTCTATCGTCAGGCACACTGACGTCCCGCTCACCAGGCTGAACAAGGAGAGGGTCATGGTGAGTAGCCTGTCGGCGCTAGGATCCGCCACATAACACAAGCACTCAGGTCACTCCAAGGCAAGTACAAATATGACTCAGTCATTGTCCATGCTGGTGTGAATGACCTGAGCCTGGACTACATGAAAAGAGACACAAAGGAGCTCTCTGAGCATGTAGCCCAGGCCAGTATGACCCTGACCTTGAGTAGCATCTACCCTCACCAAGAATGATGCCACAATATGAAGACAAGATGATCAATTTCAACAATTGGCTTAAGTACTGGTGTCATTCAAAGGGGATCCAATGCCTGTCAGCTTGGGATGATATGCTCGACAAGCCACGATGCTTCGCTAGGGGCGGCTTGCACCTGTCACCCTGGCCTTTCGGATATTGGCAAAGGCTCTTGCTACCCCCATAGTGCCTTTTTAGGCAAGGCTCAAAAGACAAACCCACCTCCATAGGTATCACAAGGGATAAGAAACTAAGAGTAATGCTACTCAACGCCAGAAGTCTAAACCTCAAGATGCACGCCTCAAAACTCTCCTTAGCATGGAGAGCATCGATATCTGTGCAGTAACAGAAACCTGGTTCAGGGCTCCGAGAGCACCCCAGCACTACCAGGTTATACCTCATACCATGCTTTTGGCCCCAAAACTTGGACCACCACAAAAGGGAGTATCGATATTCATCAAAGATACCCACACCTCCAGGTTGGTGGCAAAGCACGAAGCATCAGAGACTATCCATGTGCAACTAACAGTGGGTAAAACTGCCTTCCAGTTTATAGCCTGCTACAGACCACCCTCCCAAACCCAGGAACCCCACTCGGCCTTCCTGAGAACACTGGAAAATATGAAGGTCTCTCCAAACACCATTATATTGGGCGAATTCAACTACCAAACATAGACTGGGAGCATTACTCTAGCTCCAACACCTAGCCCAAAGGTTCCTAGAATTTATAAACTCAAATGCTATGGAACAACTTGTTACCACTCCCACAAGAGGGAAAACATACTGGACCTGATCATCACCAACATGGGTACTCTATGCTCCAGACCAGAAGTGTATCCCTCACTGGTAAGATCAGACCATAAACTAATTTCACTGGATATTCACATCCCCGACCCCACCCCTGCCCAGAAAACCACAGTGAAACTTCTCTAAAGCAAATTTCACACTCCTGAAAACTGAGGTGGAATCCTTCAAAGCCCCGGCCTGTGGAAAATACGGCCCAGACCACAGAATCCTTTATAAACGCATTCTATAAACACCTTCAGGAATGCATGGATCATGCGATCCCAAATAAAACCAAGACCCAATCCTCCAAAGGCAGACGTCCTGTCTGGTGGACCCCAGCCATAAACAAACTATACAATAGAAGGAGGAAGCTACTAAATGATAGAGCAAAATCCCAAAAAGGGAAGGCATCACTGATCAGTATTAGCAAAAAACTACAGGCACACATACAGCTTCGAGAGAAAAATTGCACAGGACACTAAGGATAATCACAAGGCTTTCTTTAGTTATGTTAGGAACCTGGGTGGTAATTCCCAGATATGCTCAGAATTAGTCCAAAATGACAAAAAATACCGAACCCACAGACAATGCCAACATCCTAGCTGACAGGTTCAGCGAAAGGGCAAATATCTATCCCAGCAGAGTGCTGCCCCTGACATCTCAGATGCTCAGGTAAGAGCCACCTCTCCAAAGCAAAAACACAGCATCAATGGGACCAGATGGTGTCCCGGGCTCGTCCTACATGAACTCCAAGAAGAGCTAAACCCAAACATAAAACTACTGTTCAATCTCAGCCTTACTACAGGATATGTGCCCAAAGAGTGGCGTGCAGCAAGAGTGGTCCCTCTCCATAAAGGTGGTGCCTCAACGGATCCTGGAAACTATCGCCCATAAGCCTGACTAGCTTGGTCTGCAAAGCTATGGAAAGGATCATCATGGACCTCATAAATAAAGATATTGGGGACCTACAAACACTGGATCCTACCCAGTTCGGCTTTGTTAAGGGCAGATCCTGCCTCTTAAACCTGGTTGATTTCTTTGAAACAGTCACCAAGGCCATTGTGAGGGAAGGTGGTCCACACAGCCTACCTGGACCTCAAAAGCCTTCGATAATACCCCACTCCGACATTATAGATAAGCTCACCAGCTTAAATATAAACCCTATGTCACTAGATGGATTGCAAACTGGCTCAAGGACAGAACCCACATGGTTAGAATTGCTGGAGCCATGTCAGACTCCAAACCAGTTACAAGTGGTGTCCCACAAGGCTCAGTCCTGGGGCCTCTCTTGTTCGGTATATATATTTCGGAGGTACAGGCCAACACGGAAGGACTGTGGCCAAGTCAGATGACTGCAAACTGGGCGCCATAATCGACTCTCCAGCCGACACAAGCATCCTCCAAAAGGGCCTCATAGAAACAGACAACTGGTGCCAGAGCCATGGCCTCAAGCTAAATGCCAAAAAGTGTATAGTCATCCCCTTTGGCAAAAACAAAGTGCCCACAAATTAGCACATAGGTGGTAATCCATTAAGTACAGAAGAAGTAATTAGGGACCTGGGGACCCAAGTTGATAGCAATCATTTGACAACCACGTGGTCAAAGTGGTTAGAAAAACATTTTATATAGCCCACCTAATCATGAAGGGATTCACATCTAGATCAGGGGAGGTCATCATGCCTCTTTACTCATCTCTCATCAGGCCCATAATTGAGTACAATGCCCCTTTTGGGATGTACCTTACCAGACACCTGCAGCAACTGGAAAGACCCCAAAAGTACCTCACCAAGAGGATCAAAGGGCTCAAACAGATGCCATATGCTGCCCGGTTAAAGAAACTCCAGCTCTACTCAGTGGCATACCGCCTGTTCAGAGGCGATCTGTGCCCTGCGTATAAAGCCATGTCCAACCCGAATTAATGGACATACTCCACCTCAGAAAATCCAAATCCCATCGAGCCACCACGGCTGAGACTTGAACCTCAGCACTGAAATAAATAGGACATGCTGGAGGGACAGATTCATAACCCAGAGGCTCCCTTCACTTTAGAATAAAATCCCAGTCCAGGTTAGGCAGATTCCCTCATTGACTCTCTTCAAGAGGAATCTTGATGAGTGGATGGGAGATCGTAGGTTTACCCTGGGTATCACTTCTGTGTCACTGTTAGACAGAGGCACAGTATACTAACCTCGAAAAAGGGCATAGCAAAATAAATTTAAAATGGGTGGCGAAAACCAAACACATTCTGGCTAGGCTTATAAATGCCCTAGGGCAGATAGCCTAGTATGAACCTATGAACCTATGATATTGATGTGTTTATGCTGTAAACAAATGTGAATTCTTCTTCTTCTTTTGGCTTTTTCCCGGTTAGGGGTCGCCACAGCGGATCACCTGTCCGCTCATGATTGGCAGTGGAGTTTTTATGGTGTCGAGTTGCCAGCCCGGCGCCCAACCTTCCACAGAAGGCACACACATGCACACATTGATGCCTAGGGCCAATTTAGAGTGTCCAATCTACCTACAGCATGTCTTTGGGATGTGGAAGGAAACCGGAGCACCCGGAGAAAACCCATGTGACCACAGGAAGGACATGCAGACTCCGCACAAAGGGCACCCCAGCCGAGAATCGAACCATAGAACCTCTTGCTGTGAGGCGGCAACGCTAACCGCTGCACCACCGTGGCCGCCCCTGTAAACAAATGTGAATTACTCAATGTAAATAGACCAGTTAATATATACATGTACTAGCTTCACTTTGGGTGCACTGTGTTGTGTCATGTTAAATGAAGGCTGACTTCTTGATTCACTGTAAACTCATTTAAACTTCACTGAGTGTAAACACAATGAATTCTATCTGGATTCTGATGTGAATTTTACTAAATGTTTGTTACTTTTCTTATATGTAACTCTTTCCCTATAGACTTATACGGACTCCACAAAATGTATGCAACCTGAAAATGTTCTTTGGATCAGTCAACCTACAAGGTTAAATTACAAAAAAGAAAAAAAACATGTCAATGCACCTTAGAGAAAAGCACAGACAGCCATTAGATGCCTATTAGTAATGGTGCTATGGTACACTGATCTAAAAGTCATAATAATGTTTGGGGGCTATGAGGGCTTGGGGATAAAGGGTAATTTGCTTTTTGCAGGACCATGTCATTTTTGTGTGACAACTGCTTACAAAATGAGCAGCTCATGTGCATGAATTCAGAGAATGCATGTACCTGAACTGCAATTTAAAAGCTGTTGCAACTGGGCAAGTGTGCTGTGAGCTTTTAGGTGGCAAGCATGCATTACAGATCCTGTTACAGAAGCAACATGGATTTTTGTAAAAAAGTATGCAAATCACCAAGAATGAATATGCCTCCATGGCTCCCAAATTAGATATTATGAAAGATTATGCAAAACATCTCATTTAGGATATACAAGGAAACACAGCTGGAATAAGACAAAGCAACAGCATTTAAACCAGAAGGAAGCAGGAAGACAATAAAAAAATAGGTCAGAAAATAGCAACACCAAACTGAGATAAGTGAATCAATCAAGAAAAGAGAGAACAGTTTACTGATACATATGGGAACAAATAAAACAAAGTAAGGGAGAATGCAAGACTAAAACATTGGATGGGGGTTAAGGGAACAAACAGAACAGAAAATAACAATGAAAAAAAAACAGCAAGGATATTAAATGAATGCTGCTGTTCACCACTGCTGGATAAGGAAGATAAGTCAGATATACTGGATCCTGACAAAAGCGCCCTAGACAAAAAGGGTGGAGTCCAGTCTTTTCACAAACTGGATGTAAAGCTGCACAGCCCAAAGGGGACTAATGGAATTCACTCTACAGTTCTTAAAGAATTGGCAGCAGCACCACTAAATGACCTCTTTAAACACATCAAGAAGGAAAGGAAAAGTTCTTGAAAACTAGAAGGCAGATGAGATTCACTTCACAACACCAGGAACAAAAAGCGAGGCTAGAAAATATCAGCCTGTCAACCTGATCTCAGTCACAGAGATATTCAGGGAAGCACTGTTGACGGAAAGTATTTTAGAATACCTGGATGTCAGTAAAGGTACCAAAGCAGCATGGATTTTCAAATGGAATACCATTTAATCCAAATCCAAGATTTAGGATGCAAGACAGTACACAAAAAAGCAGCAATCAGCTTGTGCTACAAAAACATTAGGAAGGTACATGATGTGGTATCACACCATAGGCAAGTGTACAAATTGGGAAGATGTGCTAGGAGGACAGGAAGAGAGGTGAAGCTTAAACCCATGGAAGTAGAGAGAGGAAATGAGAAGCAGATTAATGGTATGATAAAAGAGGTAATTACAGAGAATGAGGATAGGACTGGGGAGGGGAGTTGCTGGCATGGAGAAAACAGGAAATTTAACATGCTTTTATGTCCATCACCCACAGTGCCTTTCTCTTTAAATTTTTGTGGCCTCCTACTCTACCATCTAGTAATCTTTCAATTGTCCCTCTTAGTACTTTATCACACCCCATCCGGGCATAGGTCTACCTGTGCAGAACATAGTGCATTTAATGAAGGGTAAGGATAACAGTGTGTAAGAAAGGGAAATCATTTGAAAAGGGACTGAACAATAAAGGAAACCGGTTCAATGGAAAAGGAAAAGCAAAGGAAATGTAAAACAAATCTGCTGCAGGAAGGACACCACAAGTAAGGTGGCTGCTGAAAGGCCAGAAAAAGGAAAACATCGTGGGGAATTAAAGGAGAGAAAAGGTTAGGGAGTTTATGGTGGAAGACACAATGAATGTTTTTAACTACTATTATCAAGGACTGATTATGTCAACGAGGCACAGGCAGACATACATACATGCTTAAACAGGTGACAGGAGAAGGTTTACCATAAAACCCATCAATGAGGAAGGAATTATGTGGGGATTCAGCTCAAATTTCACATCCTCGTGACCTCCAGTCACTCCTCATAAAACACGTCCTACCACTCCTTTGCCTGTTATCACAAAACAACAGGCCATCACTGCACCCTCTAAAGCTAGAAAAATGACATCAATGGACCCTGATGGAATCCCAGGGTGCCTATTAAACAGCTTAAAACATGATCTAGCAGACCCATCCAGATCTCTGTTTAACTACAGTCTCCAGACAGCCTTTGTCCCAGTAAAGTGATGAACAGCAACAATCAGCCCTCTGCACAAGGGGGAACCATCAACTGAACAAGGAAACAAACCAGCAACAAATCTGATTAGCCTCATGTGAGAGGCTATGGAAAGGATAATCATGGAACTGATTAACAATGAGATAGGAAATCTCCAGAATCTAGATCCAACCCAGTTCAGCTTCGTAAAGGGCAGGCCTTGGCTGCTCAGTCTGATGGACTTCTTTAAGAAGGTCACAAAGGCAATGGATGAGGCAAGAAAGTGCATACCACCTACCTTGACCCGGCCAAGGCATTTGACACAATATCTCACTTAGGTACTATAGATAAATTCACAAAATGGCTCACGGATAAGACACGTGTTAGAGTGGAGAAACACACATCCAGCAAGAGGCCAGTCACCAGTGAAGTACCACATTGCTCAGTGCTGGGCCCCCTCCTCTTTGGAATATACTTCTCAGATGTCAAGACAACTGCAGATGGCATGTGGCTGACCAAGTCTGCTGATGATTGCAAGTTTGGGGCAATCACTGACTCCCCAAAAGATGCTGATATTCCACTTAAAGGTCTGACTCAGACTAATGAATGGAGTCAGAGCCATGGCCTCACACTAAATGTGAAGAAGTGCATAAATCCCTTTGGCAAATCAAACACCCCTGCATATTACAAACACTGACAGCACCCCCCTAAGAGTGGACCCAGTGTTGACAGATCTGGGAACTCGGATCATGCTCTGAAATTTGACCACCATGTGTCCATGGTGGTGAGGAAATCCTTCTATGTGGCTCAGTTTATATGCAAGGGCATGGCATTCAGATCTAAGGATGTCATAGTACCACTGTATTCAGCCCTTATCAGACCAGTAATACAATGCACCCTTTGGCATGTACCTCACCAGACAACAGTTGGAGCATCCTCAGAGGTTTCTCACCATAAAAAAATACAGGGTGTAACCAACATGTAATATGTGGACCGATAAAAACTCTATCATTGTATTCAGCTTCCTACTGATTACTGAGGGGCGATCTCTGTCTGATGCTTGGGAAATCGCAAATTCACTCCTGGGGTGGTGCCCATGTCCCTTATGGACAGAAGCAGTCTGTAAAAATAGTCAAAACCCTGATTGCTGACCATTGTCATCTTTCCCCTAGGGATAGAAATTTGGGTAAAACTGGCTAGGTTTGTAAGGGCTCTTGAGCGGTTAGCCTAGTAATCTCCTATAAACCTGTAAGATGGTAGGGATCCAGGAAAAAAAAAACAATCAAGAGGAGACTGAAGATTATGTAATGGACCAAATGAACCTAGTATTTAAATATGATATATTTAAAGAAATGCATTTAAAAAAGTTTCAGGACAAAAGCAAATAGGAAGACCTTGACTGGGTTCCAGAGTGGAAGCACGGGTACAACAGGGACCCGGGCAATAATACAATGAGACTCAAAGGAAATGGAGTCTATTCAAATGAAAGGATTATGTCAAATGGAATACAAAAGGTGTCAGTATTAGAACCAATCTGAAGGACTGTAATAAAAGTTCATACAAAGTATTTTAATAATACTGATCCACAACAAAGAGCAGAAAGGGTGAGAAGAGACTGGTTGAGCTAGGAGGAATGCACTAAACCATGACAGTTTAAAGTAAATGTATAAAATACAAAATAATTAATCTCAGAAGCATAATTTAAAGAAATTAGTACAAAACTAGGCAAGTAGAACAGGACCTAAGGGCAATCACAACAGATGAGCAAAACATAAGCAGATAATGTGAAAGTAGCAAGAAAGGCTGGAAACGTTCTGGAATGCATGGGAAGATGCATTACAAGAAGAAACTACTTCCCTGCATAAGGCAACTGGCAACATCCCACCTACAAATATTTTGTGCAGTTCTAGGACCTTGATGAATATTTTTTTTTTGGACACAGAAGTCAATAGGGAAAAATTATAATATAACAACCAGCATATAAGAGATGTATCAAAATGAATACATACCTATACAAATCAAGTATGCATCCACCTTTTTTTTTAATTTCAGAATGTAAAGAAAGTAAGATGCGCATATTTTTCTAGATTAAATATTAAGAATGAATCTTTTTAAGGAGCAAACTGATGGAATGGGTCTAGGTTTTGAAGCAAAGGGTTATAATATTCATACTATAAATAGCCTGAAATAATTTGTCACTCAGTAATGTGATAGTGTTACTAAACCAATTTTTAATACGTCTCATGGCACAAACTATAATATTATGTCTTGAAAAAAATCTAAATTAGAATAATTCAGTGAGTGACATAAGGATAGTAGTAGGGTAAAACTGACAAACACAAGCTATTGAGAATATAATTTTAAAAAGCTGGCATATTTTAAAAAGTATAGATGGTCTCAGGAAAAATTAGCTGACAACTCTACATTTACATATAAAAAAGGTAAAAATTTAAAGCACTTCTTACAACTCAGAAAAATGCTGAACTGCAATCTGCTCAATAACTGTTCCTAGGTATTACCTGCTCACTTTATCTCCATAATTATGAGCACATATGTAAGGAATCCTGTAAAGTTTGGGGCAAACCAGAGAAATCCTAACTTAACTGCAACCAGCTAGTCTTTAAAGTGCCAACAAAAATGAAAATATTCTCCCTAGAGGACAAAAAGGGAACTGGTAGGATAGTAGCTACAAAATCTCTGACACTTCAGCAGGGGAAGCCTGCAAGCTAAATAATTCAAAGCATGACCAACACATTATGCCAGTCAAATTATATTCAAAAGAAATGGCTGAACATTGTATACAGACTGAAAAGTTAAATAACTAAAACATGGCTGCTTAGAATTCTCCTGCAAAATGTGTGATATTCCCTTCCTTTTCTCAGGCAGAATAAGATAAAGAAGATGGTTGTAAATTATCACAACTTTTCTAGTTCAAACACCACTGTGACATTCTCTCCACCTGCCACTGAGCTAGCCTTTTAATCTATTACACAACTTCTGCAAAGTTAGCCTTTAGTCCCCCTTTGGATCTGATCATACACTTCTTTACCTCAATATCCACAGGGATCTTACAAACATTTTGTATAGCTTTATAAATTGGCAGGGTTTATAATTTTTGGCCAGCTCCTCTTATTCATAAAATAAACATGTTCAGGAAACAAGAAATTCAAGATTTTTATACCCATGTATTTAAACTTCCTACCTAAGGAGGTCAGTGCCATTCCATCTTGCACAGCCTTCAAATATAAGCTAAAAGAATGTCCGCTAATAAATACAAACTAAAAATACAGAC
Organism: Protopterus annectens; assembly: GCF_019279795.1. NCBI lineage: Eukaryota > Metazoa > Chordata > Ceratodontiformes > Protopteridae > Protopterus > Protopterus annectens. Next base: position 165,964,066 of record NC_056732.1, read on the forward strand.
ACACAAAGAAAATAAAATTCAACTGAATCCAATGTGGGGGGGGGGGGGCAAGATGGCAACAGAGCAGCAACTGGTGAAAGCTATGTGACTGAAAACTTTTTTCTGACAAAAAATATAATCAAAAATTTAACTTTGGAGATAACATGTTAGCTCATTTTATTCACCAACAGTCAGAGAAAAGATTTATAGCTTCAAGTTGTGCAAAAGCTGCAATTTTTCTGTCAGAATTTCAACTGCTTGGTTAAGAGAAGAGAAACTTCAACATGAGCCACTCAATAAAAGGGTGTATCACTTGAAATACACAAACAGGATACCAAACTAGAAAGTTTCAAAGAGACCAGAAAGATGATGTTGTTTCATAAACATTTCTAAAAGTTCCAAAGTACACAAATCAGCAGTATGGAAGAAACTTTAAATGATCACAAAGGGAGAGTAACTGAAGGTGATTCTCAGACTGAATTTCTTTTAAAACAATATAACTGTCTCATTGAAAAACTCAATGATTTAGAAATAGACAAAACAAAATTAGAATTTATGGCATACCTAAAAAGTATGAGGGAGACAATATAATAAACTACTCAACTATCTGGTTACGTAAAATATTAAATCTACCCGAAACTTTATCTTTTGGAATTGAAATGGCACAGAGATCTCTGAGAGCACCTTCAAAGAAGGAAAACTCACCACCATGTTCAATTATACTTCAGTTGATGTCTAGCTTAGAAAAATATCAAATATTAAAACAGCATGGTCCAGCCCAACTATTAAAATAGGTAAACATGTAGTCAGATTTGACAAGGTTTATTCCAATAAAGTAACAAGTAAAAGAAAATACTGTTTACCACCAATCAAGGGACTTAAAAAGAAAAATATTAAAGCCACTTTGGTATTTCCTGCAAAGATCAAATTATTTCTTTCTGATGAAACCAAAATATTTAACACGCTGGATGAGGCATCCACGTTTATTAACAGCAATAAATTCTTTAATAGTACTGAAGAAATAGAGTGGAGTAATATATCCCTGAAGAGACAGAGTGAGTCGGATTCCTGAAAAACTGCTTCTAAAATTAAAAAGCCTAAAAACAAGTGACCTTCATTCTCTGATTGCAGGACGTTTGTTTTCTGAGACAACTGATTTGCCCTTTAAGTAAAATGTTTGTACTGGACAAATTTAGACATCAATACCTTTTTGAACTTTAAAAGACTATATATTAAATGAAAAACATAAGTTTACTCTACCCTTTCATAAATCAAGTTCTAATAATATTCAAGAGATTCATGAATTTGAATGATCTAATCAAAGATCTAGTAATATTATTACTTCCCATAGCTTTCACAAATGGATGCTTAACATTTTTTACTACAAGGAAAATGTTTAACTTAAAGAATGGTAATTTAATTTTCTGCCATCAGTCTCTGAATGGGAATAAAATACACTCAGCTGATTATTTGATTGCTCGATACAGTCTGCAAAATAGTAGTTAGTTAGATATACAAACATACAAGACATATATTCAAGATAAAATTAAAATAGGATTAGACATACAAACTAAAACTATTCCAAAAATCCTGGACTTCTTTTCTAATATAAACAATAATCCATCTAAAAGTAAGTCATACTTGTCAATCATATACAATATTATTACAATTGAATTTGCTCCCCCTGAATTGCCATACTGGAATTGCTCAATAAAAATAAAGAAGAATTTACTGAGAAAAGTTAGAAACGACCTTAAAATCGACAGGAAAATCAACTTCCTCTCTATACTGGAAGATTTATACATGGAAATTTTCACACAGAGTTTTTCTAATACCTCAAAAAAATGTTGTTGCATAGAAATCAGAAAAAAATAAAATGCTGGAGATCCAGTGAAGCCCTTGATGCAGACTGGGCTCATACGATCACAGAATGCAACACAGTGTCATCTTTCTGGACTGATTTTAGAAACTGTCAAGCATTGTGGTCAGAGAATTGTACTATGACAGATTCCTTCACTTTGTTCAATGCCTCAGTCCCAGAAGTTATTCCAGTATCGCAAATAACTCTTCTTTGGTCTGTCCTAGCTATTGCTAGGAAAGTTATAACTAAAAACTGGAAATGCAAAACTACTCTCTCTTTTACTAGTGGATTTATCTGTCTGGACAAATCAGTTTGTAAAAGAGAATTATAGACCATAAAAATAAGAACTAGAAATGTAACTCATCAATACACAGGTTGTCAAAAATTTAATGATCTATTAGAAAAGTACTAATGGTTTTGTGTATATAATTCTTGTTACTGACTTTTGTATATAGTTTTGTTTTATTTTGTTTCAAATTGTTGAATTATTGTTGGAATATATAAAATCAAATAAAAACTTTTTTTAAAAAAAGTTTGTACTGGACTTTAAGCTTCAAAACATATGCAATAAATATGTATTTATATTTTAAGTTAAATATTTTTCAAGATGAGGAAAATACATGGCTAGTTTTACTGTTTTACTATATTTACAGTAAAAGATCTAATACTCATTTAACTAAACCAATAAGTGCATTTCTAAGTGTTAAAAAAAGACAATAAATTATAAGCAACAGAATTGGTAACTTTAAGCTTATATAATCAGCAAACAAATGCTGAAACTGTCATCCTAGGTGATATGAATATAAATTGGAAATCCATCACTGCAACAAGTGCTGGTGATTTTGTTTCCTTTGTTCCTGTGTAACACATTCCTTTCACAAGTCATTTATGAAGCAAGTAAAACTTAGAGAAAGCTTGAGAACAAAAGATTGTTCCAGTTCTGTCAGAATGCTGAAATCAGTACAGCAAATCAGGACCTTGCATTGCTTAGCAACAAGGTCATTGTGTGTATGCCAACCCCACTATCACCAATACCTTGCAAGAGTCGCCTGCAGAAAATGGCTACCTGGAATCAGCTTACCATCAACAAGATTGCGATCAAAGCTAAAAACATCAAAAGTTAACTTACAGAAGAGACTGCTATATACCCTGACTGCAGTGTACATTTTTAACAATTATTACCCTTTTCAGTAAGCAAACTTTTTACACCTGGCACATACTGTGTGGGGAAATTGGTCCGCACACCACCTAGAATGCTACAGACTCAGGTCCCACCTCACTCACACACTGTTTGGGCAAATATCCCTTGCACAAGCTCTCACTAATAATTGAGAAAACTAAAACTGTTAAAAAGGAAGAAACGGATTAGAAAGCTAGGAAACAAAACAAAACTTACAATTTAAGAATCCTATCCAGGGTGGCTACCCCAAAACCAATGCCACTACTCTAATATTGCCTCCCAACTGTTTCCTTATCCCCTCCCTTACAACTCCAACACCAAAGTAAAAACCAGTGAAACTACCAAACCTCATTTCATCACCTTAAATCCATACCTCAGGACAAAAAACAACCCACTTACCCCTACCTAATACACAAAAACTATTACAGAGTGGAGACATACACCCATACCCTGGATCAATCACACAACCAAACAGCAAATGCTCAAACCTTGTTACCATAAACCTAAGTAGTATGTGCAGTAAGATAACATCCCTGCATGCATGAATTGAACAAAACAAACCAGACATACTAGCCCTAACCGAAACTTGGCTACACCCCAACATAAAAGACACCAAAAACCATACCCCAAACATCACCATATACAGACAGGACAGACCAGAAAGGAAAGGTGGAGGGATAGCTCTACTATATGCCTCCTCACTCAACATCACCCCCTACTCCAACAGTATACCTACATTCCATAATGCTGAGATACTAACAACCACCCTAAACCTTAACAACACAAAAAGTATATGTATCATGGTAATCTACATCCCACCAGGAAACAATGTACCAGTCCTTGAAGAGATACTATCTTGGACATCAGCAAACATAAACGCTGAAACTGTCATCCTAGGCAATATGAATATAAATTGGCAATCCAAGCAGTAAAATAGTCTAACCAACGCTCCCCTTCCTACCAAACCCCACAGGAGTTCCCCAAGGCTCCATCCTAGGTCACCTACTATTTAACATATTCACAAATAAATTACACACCGCTTCTTCCCCAGGTACATTAATTCAGTATGCAGATGTCTCAACTGTAATCTGTACATCTCGTACTCTCTTTAAACTACAAAACAAACCCAGCAATCTTTTACAGCAATCGAATCCTGGCTCACAAAAGCCCAACTTTTTCTAAATCCTAAAAAAAAAAATAAACTTATGGTCTTTCACCCCAAAAACACCAACACAGACCACTTTTTCATCCTTGCAGCTGACAAAACTGTCACTGAAATTGTTCAAAAAACTAAACTGCTAGGTGTTATTATCAACAGCAAACTTACTTTTGACCATCATATCCAACAAAATAAAAACTAGGACTCCTCTACCATAACAAGCAATTCTTTATCACACCAACCAAGTCCACCCTGGCAAAAGCCTTCCTCCTCACCTCCGTACTTTATGGCCCCAGTATGCTAAACAATCTGCAAAACTCCTCCAAAACTAAAATGGAACGATGTTACAACAAAGTAGCAAAGTTTGCAAAAATCTACAACCATCATACACATCACTGTACAGCACTACAAGAAGTAAATTGGCTGGAATTATCAAAACCTTCAACATATACTCAGCTAAGTACATTATACAACCTAATCCATAAACCCACAGTCTCCTACCCTAGCAAACCTAATAAAGCAATACAAACCAAGCAGACCACTCATCCGAAGAGAAAAACCCACTCGAAATCTACAAACCCTCTAAAAACACTGGAAAATCTCTATCCCCATACTCTGTCTCAAAAACATGGAACTCCCTTCCACCAAACATAAAGCAAGCTCCTAGTCTACTGGTCTTTAAAGCATCCCTAAAAGAAAACCTTAATAAATCTTGGCTATGCACATGCCTAACTCCAGGTTAATCCCCCCAAGCATCCCCTTTTCTCTACCTTTAACCTCAGTAAAGGCTTGGGAAGTCAAGCTACCCCTACCATTCTTCCTGTAGTCACCAATGTCCAGATTTCTGAATGACTGAGCTTATTCTATCTAAGCAAATACTCTTATCTCTATGATTCCAATCAGCTAATTCTGATTCTATGTAAATCTAAATAATATATAATGTTTTACTAAGATATAAGCAATTGTGGAATCCATTCTGTTTACTATGAATATGTGTAAAATCTAAATGTTTAGCATAATATTGTTTTAGTTGTGTAGTCTCATGTACAAATGCCTGTATCACAAACATTCAACTGTTGTAATCTCATTGTATAAATGTGTAACCAAGTCTTAAATGTGGAGCTATTCTCCCCAGGCTTCTGCTGAAAATGGGTTTTTGTTACTCAGACAGACTATCCGAGTAAACAAATGTCAAACAAATACATTAATAGTGCTGGGTTTTCCCTTGAGCTGTCCTGAGGAAAATCTAGACCAAAGTTCATCACTGATGTCTGTGTGAAAAAAGGAAAGAACTTTGTTTTTCTTTCTTTTTTTCAAGTATATATATGAGAAATCAACTCAAAATAACACCTTATTTTATTTTCTTAGAAGTAAAGAACTGGTAAGCCAAAAGTTGTAGTAATGATTTACACTGAGATGATAGTTTGCTTACATTTTGCATGCTAACTGCTTGTGCTGTACTGTTATTAACTCTAACTATACATATTGCCTGTATATACTAATTGAAAGAAATAAAGTTAGATGTGTGTTACTGATTAGAACAGCTTAAAACAACCAAGAGGAATGAGAAAGTTATGGAGGAGATTAGCAGCTGTTGTGAGTTGTCATTTTCACATGTTGTAATCAAATTCTAATGTCAGTATGAGAAGCTAAGATCAGAGCAGCAGTTTTCAATGGCTAAAAACACATTCAAATTAAACAAGCAATGAATTATTTTCTATATAGTCAAGATTGCTTGTAATACTAGAATTAATAAGAAAAGTAAACATCTTATGAATAACATTCAAATGTGCAAGGGATGAAATATTCAATATGCATAATTAATAAAACAGCAGAATTAGCAAGTTAAGAAATATACACATATTATAATCTTTATTATACACAGAGTAGCATTGTTGCCTCACAGCAAGAGGTTCTCCCGTTAGATTCTCGGCTGGAGTGCGGGGAGTGCCTTCTGTGTGGAGTCTGCATGTCCTCCCCGCGGTTGGGTGGGTATTCGAAAGACATGCGTGAATGGCATGCCTTTGTTGAAGGTTGGACGTCAAGCTGGCACCTCAGGGTTTGTAAAAATCTACTGCCAATCATTAGCGGACCAGAGAACCGCTGTGGCGACCCCTAACCGGGAAAAAGCCGAAAGACACAACAACATACACTGACTGGCCATTACTATTCAAAAAGTAGCACGCCCTCATGATTAAACCACACCAACCATGTGTAAATCTTCAATATACCACACCCACGTCGTCTGTTATTTCTACAACAAATAGAGAGCTGATGATTAAATAGCTCTTTGATGGGAGATTTTTAGAAATACAAGACATATAGATTAAGGTAGAACACTAGCAGAAAAATAAGGCAGAAAGACATATTTAAACAAACTGCTTTTAAGAAAGATGTCTGTTCCATGCACCTGCATATGGCAGAGATGTGAATGTACAAAATCTCATACAATTTAGATATATAACAATGTTTAAAAATAAACTAAAAGCTGAAATTTGCAGCTTGGTCATGTGAACTTTGAAGCTTTTTACATGTTGTATCTTACTGGAATTACTAAAACCTCCTTAAATGACTCATTTCATGGGTCAGAACTGAAATTTGAGTGTTTTATTGCTGAGTCAATACATCCATTTTGATAGAAAGTAAAGGAGAATTTTCAATGCATTTGAATCTAGGAAGGGAGAATGGAATTTGAATTGAACACATTGTGGCTTTTGAGTACAATACAGAATGCAAGTATTTTCTTGACTCCATAGAAATAGCAAGGCATTTTCCTCAACCTCAGTAATGTACATACTTCTATGAAGTAGTTTAATAAGATAAAGGATATTTAAATATTTTGATATTTGTCTTGTTAAGAGTGTTACACAATTCTGAGATATAGACACGCGTTTTAAAAAAAATAATTCAGAGCCTTTGTTAGCTCTAGAAAATATGTGTCTTTTAGTATGATAAATATATTTGTGCACTAATTTCCCTTTTGTATTATAGTTTAGTATGACAATATGGAAACTTACAGGGGACAGGTAAAATGTCTTTATCTCTGGAGGTCCCACTCCATTATACTTATTAATTTAGAGAAAATGTTGAATGAGCGAATATCCGCGGTGGTGGTGCTGCGGTAACGTTGTCCCCTCACAGTAAGACGCTGTCCGGTTCAACTCTCAGCTAGAGCATCTTCTGCGTGGAGACATGCGTGAATGGGCGTACCTTTGTTGAAGGTTGTGCGTCAGGGCTGTCAACTCAGCACGTAAAAATCAACTGCAAATCATTAGCGGACCGGAGTTCCGCTGTGGCGACCCCTAACCGGGAAAAGCCGAAAGACACAACAACAACAAGTTGAATGAGCGAACAGTTTTGGAATACTTAATAGGTAATTTATTCTACTAGTACATAAACAGGTATACAATATACTATTTGTGGATTATTTAATATTTGTGATTAACAGAAGAGGATTGTTAAACTTTTATGTAGTAATTGGGGGGATAGTTTCAAATGGCAAACTATTTAAATAAATTAATAGTCTCTTATATTTCTGACCTATATATACATCATATTAATTATTTGTAAGTCACAGTAGCTGTTGACTATTTTTTTAATGAATTTTCTGGTATTGGTAGGTACAGCGATACCATAGTGGTTTTGTCTATTTAATAGACAAACTAGAAACTTTGGTATCAATGGCAGGTTGTGTTTTATTAGCAATATATACAGTTATAGTTCTAGACTTGCCTTTGATTTTGTTAGTTATGAGTTTTAGTAGTTCAGCTTGTTGGAGGTATGCATTACATTCTTATATATTAATTAAATTAACATGGTGGACAAAATGTGTCATATCGTTTAAAAGAAATCATTTTAAACACACAGTATGGATAATTTTAATATATTATCTATTAATGTAAATAGATTAAATAATGGCAACAACAAGAAATCATTAACAAGACATCTAAAATTAAATACAGGAGAGATTATTTTCCTGTAAGAGTCTCACTTGGTAGATAAAGAGGGTCTATATTAAATCAGCGAATGCTTAAAAAAGCAAATGCTGACTTATCAACCCCATGTAAGTGAATGCTTGGAACAGCAATTTTTTTTCCCAGGGAAAAAAATTGCTATTCCACATAAAAAAATAAATAAATAAAATAATGTCAAAACATTACATAAAGTGGGGGGGCTTCATCCCCCCCACACCCCCGATGTGCGGGGGCTGTGCCTCCCACACCCTCCTACTTAAATATACCAACTCCGAGACTGCGCTGCATTGATGAAAACGGCAAAGTAACAGAGGCGGCCAAGCAATTTCTTTCCCCAGGGAAAGAAATCGCTTATGTTGTTTCACTGTTTTGATGTTTCGTACTTTCAAGTTCAATCAAGACGCATTCGAAGGACTGCGTCTTCAATTATATAATAGGAACCTGATAAAGATATACAATATTTAAACAACTTAGATGAAAAAGAAGAGGAGATAAACTGCTATCCTTTGGAGAAAATCTACTGTAATGCATTACATCCAATCCATTAATGATGTCCACGTTGCAATTTTGTGTATAAATACTATGTTGTATGTATTATATTGTATATTGTTATTGATCATTTCTGTATTTCGTCTTCTCCTGTGGACATGCTGTATTATATTCTTGTTCTCCATGCTGTATTATACTCTTGTTCTCCAATGTTAATTCCCATGTTCCTTATATGAAGTTTTTCAAACTTAAACAAAACATATTCTCAATGTAACTGTGCTTAAACATATTGCAGTGTTGCTTTTCTCCCCAGGCCATCACTGAAAATGAGCTTTTTGCCAGTCGGACTTTCCCAGTAAACAAATGTAAAAAAAATAAAAATAAATAAATAAAATAATCCTAAAGTAATGTATACATTTGTAATAATTAAATATAATGGCAAACTCTATACATTATCTAATTTACTAGGTTTCTGGAATAGATGCAAGAGTGGCTAAAGATCACAAACTTACTACAAACTCATTTGAAGGGTAGTTTAATTTTAGCAAGGGATTTTAACTGCATATCTAGTATAGAAGATACAAGTGAACAAGAGAAAGCTAAAATACTGCCATCAGCTAAAGCACTAATTATTTAGTGATTTTACTACTAAAAGCTGAAGATAAGTCATTGCTCTTCACTCATTATTCTTTTGTGCATGGGACACAAACTAGAATTGATAGGATTTATGCCTCTATAGATTTACTTACTTAATAAAGCAAAGTATTTCAAAACGATTCATTGTCCTTTATCTGGTCATAATGCACTAAGTATTAATACAGTATGGGTATAAAGAATTTTTAGATTATTTATGGAATCCCAGTTTATATGATGAAATAAAGACACTTTAAGAGGTACCTTAAGGAATAAATTGAGATTTTTTTTCTCTCTGAATGATAACGGTCAGGTTAGTAAAGTCATAAAACGGGACTCCTTAAAAACTCATATTAAAGATAGAATGGGAAGATGGGCTAGTAATAAAATAAAAGAGTGGTATAAAGATTTGTTAGAAATACAAGATGAAACATACAAGTGAGGTCTAAACAAAGAAAGAAAAGGCACAATACTGAAGTCATTAAAAAATTAATGACAAAATATTGAACAGTTTTTAACGCCTAAAGTGGAGACAGCTTTGGAAAAATTAAAACTGCACATTTATAAGACGACTTCAACAAAATCTACATAGATACGCCAACAGAAGTAAGAGGTTAAGCAAAAATGCACAAATCAAAAAGATCAGAAATCCTCACACTAATAAGCTTACTTCAGACACAGAGGAAATGCTTAATATTTTAAATCCAAGAGGATCTTAATAAAGACAAAAATGATAATCTTGATGATTACAAAATTGGCAATTATTTAAAGATAATGTTATTAATAAACTTAATGACCAACAAAACTCTGTTGAATAAGCCTATTAATCCGACAGAAGTTAAAGAAGCTTTAAAAAAGGGAAAAAAAGTAAATTTCCAGGGTTAGACGGTTTAGGAACGGAACTATATAGTCTGCTTCCATTAAATATTTTAAATTACTGAGTGGCATTTTCAGGATAATTCAAAGTGACAAAATAATTCCTCCTTCATTATTTTCTGTATCTTACCTATACTTAAAAAAGGAAAGGCTAATAAGTTAGTTTCCTCATCTTGACTCGTTTCATTATTAAATGTAAACTACAAAATGTTTACTTTCATTTTTGCTACAAGATAAGGAGATATAAAGATCAAACATGAGCTACAGGACAACAGATTAACATACAACAATACAAAAAGGGTAGTAACTATTTTAGATTTAGCAAAAGAAATGAAAAATAAATTAGCCCTAATTAACTCAGATATCGAAAAAGCTTTTGATTCTTTATATTGGAACTGCTGGTTTAAAACTTTAGAAGTGTTTGCATTTCCAGAATATTTTATTAGGAATATTAAAAAACTGTATAGAGATTCCAAATCATATGTTAAAATTGGATCTTAAATTTCTCATGGATTTACTTTAAACAAAGGCACAAAGCAAGGGTGTCCCTTCTCCCCTCTACTGTTTGCATTAGTTTTGAACCCTTCGCAAATAGTATATGCAATGAATAAACTGATGCTTCTCAATTAACAAAGATTGCCAATCTAAAATACAGCTTTTTGCAGATGATATTTTACTAACTATAGGAGATTTAAATTATTCAACCAAAGAAATAGATGAGGAAATGAGGTATTGCTGCTGAAATTTTAATAATAATAAAACTGAAACTTTAGTGTTAAATCAATTACTATATAATACATTTAAATATAGATGTAAATATAATTGGAAAGGAAAAGAACTAAAATATTTAGGAATAAAAAATCAAAATGTGAGTAATTATTACTAATTTTAAAAAGTAATTGAAAAAGGTGTCACTTCTTATAAAAAAATTGATGTTTTTAACTTTTGAGGATAGATTAGTACTTATTAAAATGATTATATTACCAAAGATTATTTATATATATATATATATATATATATATATATATATATATATATTCAATACGGCGCAGTGGTGCAGCGGTAGCATTGCCGCCTCACAGCAAGAGGTTCTCCGGTTCGATTCTCAGCTGGGGTGCCTTCTGTGTGGAGTCTGTATGTCCTCCCTGCGTTCGTGCGGGTTTCCTCCCACATTACAAAGACATGCGTCTGAAGCATTTCTCCCCGGGCCACCACTGAAAACTGGCTTCGTTCCAAGTCGGACTTTCCTGGTTAACAAATGTTAAATAAATAAAATAAATAAATAAAAATACATTTTTAATACCTGACAAAAAATTTTAACGGAAATGGAAAAAAATGTTAACTTCATCCTTATGGTATCCTAAAAAGCCAAGAATTGCTTACATGAATCATAAGATTATGGGAGCATGGTGGTATTAGCTTCCCAGATGCAGAATCTTACTCTACTGCTGCAAGTTTTAACTCTATTATACTCTGGGCAGACTCAACTTATACTAATCAATGGAAAACCATCAAGAGCAGATTATATTAAATTCTTATCCGTCTATTAAATATGATAAATTAGAAATATGCAATAATCCTTTCATCTAGTTAACAAAATTAGCCTTACGAGGAAATTCATTTCAATCGTCAGATTCCGCATATATGAAATCAATTCTTAAAAAAGTTAAGAACAGGTTTTTAAAACTTCAGTATCAAAATGTAAACATATGTGCTTTCCCACTGCACATACCTCTAGATTTAAGAAAACTCAGAACAATGTTAAAATGAATCTACTAAAAAAGGAATGGATTAATATTATTGTCTGATTGCTTTGAAAAAGGAAAAGCTAAGTCCCAGAATATTTAATGAAAGAATATAAGTTGGATGCATCTGCTAACCAGTTAATATATTGAATTTGTAAATATGAGTGAAGAGGAACAGAACACTAGTCCCTCATTATATGAATATATGGATGCTATTATCAAAAGTACATAGACTACAAAGGAAGCTTGTCCAAGTTATACAAGCTAATTATACAGTAGATATAAAAAGTGTACACACCCCTGTTAAAATGCCAGGTTTATGGAATATAAAAAATGAGACCACAATAAATCATTTCAAAACTTGTCCCACCTTTAATATGACCTATAACTTGTACAATTCAATTGAAAAACAAACAAATCTGTTAAGGGAAAAAATATAAAAAATAAAAAACTCACAATAAGCTGGTTGCATAAGGGTGCACACCCTTAAACTAATACTTTGTTGAAGCACCTTTTGATTTAATTACAACATTCAGTCTTCTTGGGTAGGACTCTATCAGCATGGCACATCTTAACTTCACAATATTTGCCCAGTCTTTCTTGCAAAAGCACTCCAAATCTGTCAGATTGTGAGAGCATCTCTTGTGCACAGCCCTCTTCAGGTCACCCCACAGATTTTATATTGGATTTAGGTCTTGGCTTTGGCTGGACCATTCCAAAACTTTAATTTTCTTCTGGTGAAGCCATTCTTTTGTGGATTTAGATATATGTTTGGGGTCATTGTCATGTTGAAATGCGAAATTCCTCTTCATATTAAGCTTTCTAGCAGACTCCTGAAGGTTTTGGGCCAAAACTGGCTGGTATTTGAATTGTTCATAATTCCCTCCACCTTGACTAAAGCCCCAGTTCCAGCTGATGAAAAGCAACCCCAAAACATGATACCACCATGCTTCACTGTGAGGTTGGTGCTTTTTTGGTGACGCAAAGTACTGTTTTTGTGCCAAATGTACCTTTTGGAATTGTGGCCAAAAAGTTCAACCTTGGTCTCATCAGACCATGAAACATTTTCCCACGTGCTTTTGTGAGACCTAATGTATTGTTTCGCAAGTTTTAGCCAGGCCTGGATGTTTTTCTGTGTAAGAAAACGCTATCATCTTGCAACCCTACCCCACAGTCCAGACATATGGAGAATATGGGAGATTGTTGTCACATGTAGTACACAACCAGTACTTGCCAGAAATTCCTGCAGCTCCTTCAGTGTTGCTGTAGGTCTCTTGGTAGCCTCCCTGACCAGTTTTCGTCTTGTCTTTTCATCAATTTTGGAGGGACGTCCAGTTCTTTGCAACGTCACAGTTACCCCATATTTTCTCCACTTTTTGATGTCTTGTCTTCACTGTGTTCCATGGTATATCCAATGCTATGGAAATTGTTTTGTACCCTTCTCCTGACTTGATATCTTTCAACAATGACATCCTGTTGATGCTTTGTCAGCTCTCTGTGAACCATGGCTTTTGCTGTAGCAGGCAACTGAGTAAATGTCAGGGAAATCCTACTAGGACAGCTGAACTTTATTGGGGGTTAATCAGAATCTCTTTAATTGATGGCAGGCGTATACTCTAGAAGACTGAATGCTGTAATTATATCAAAAAGTGCTTCAACAAAGTATTAGTTTAAGGGTGTGCACACTTATGAAACCAGCTTATTGTACGTTTTTTATTTTTTTATATTTTTCCCCTAACAGATTTGTTTTTCAATTGAATTGTACAAGGTATAGGTCACATTAAAGGTGGAAAGTTTAGAAATAATTTATTGTGGTCTCATTTTTTTATATCACAAAAACCTGGCATTTTAACAGGGGTGTGTGCATTTTTTATATCCATTGTAGCATGTTAGTTACTACCTATAAAATCTCTAAATTTTATAAAATGACTTCTCCAGTTTGTTGAAAATGTAGTAAAAACGTAAAAGCGGACTGGATACACATGTTTATGGATTGTGAAAAATTAAATGTATATTGGCAAGATCAGTAATACTAATGAATGCTTCACTTCCTGTATATGTAAAGGCCAAACATCAAAAAATGTTTTGGACTCTCTTGGTAGTTGCTACAAAAGTTATTATAAAAAAATTGGAAACCGCACTCAGTTCCCAAGTTCAAAGAATTTTTTAAATTTAACAGCAATACTATGCAAAACTAAAGAAGTGATCAGAATAAGATCTATAAATCATACTAAGTCTTTTAGTGGTTGGGATAACCTTGAAATGTTGCTACTGAAATACCAAGACTCTTACTGTGTTAATTTATAAGATGGTAATGTATTCCTATCATTGTATAATAACGTGTTGTTTCTTCCTTTCTATGCATACAATGTAAATATGTAAAATTAATAAAATTTTTCTTAAAAAAAAAAAGAATGCACTTTTTAGTGTGATTCCCCTACACTGGCCCAGTAATCAAGGAGCCTCAATCCTCACCACTAGCACCAGTGAGGGACATGCACACTGGGAGGATGACAAGACACACAGTAAAGTACAATTTCCCTTAGCACACACATCACAGTCAGTCTGGGGCTGGTTTCTCCCTCTTTCTCCAGATCCCCAATAAGACTCCCCACTGGCATAGCTATAGGGTTAAGGTCTTAGCCAAGTGGCCAAGCTAAGACCTCCAGCACCCTCTCTGTCCAACCAGTGCTTCGTGTCCCTGCCCAAGTAGCTGACTCACACAAACTGAGATTTGATTTATATACAAAAAAACACACTCCTGGGAAAGGCTGGCACAGATTTACTAGCTATGAACCCTTCTAGCCAGAATAAAAGGGAGTTATCACTGCCACCAACCAGCTCTTTATCAGCTACTATAAGGCCCTTCCCAAAGGGTAACCAATCCTACTGTGCGATGTTACTATTATCCAAATGGTAAGTGTGACCAAGACTTTCAAGGCTATTAGAGTGGCCCATAGAGTGTCACCAAACACATATGCAAGTACTTTAAGAGCTACAATTAAAAGCTTTAAATATACTTAATAAATAATAAAAGAACAAGGCAATATTCAATAACTCAGCACAGTGACTACAGAGTTCAGAATCACAGGAAATATTTTAAAACAACATTGCAGGACAGTCTCGAATACAGAAAACATCTAAACTAATCTTTATTATATTCCTAACTATCTCTAAAAGAAATAATATGCCTAAATCTTACTTACAGAGCAAGGCAAATGCAGATGAGAAATGATGAACAGATATTTTCAGGTCCAAAGACATGACAATGCCCGGTCTTTGAGAGAGTTCCCAAATTAATATCAAAACATTACTGCTAGGTCAGCTGGATGACATCACTATTTGTCACCTGCCTTCAGTTTCCAGGCTAACAGATACCAACAGAAGTTTATAATGTGTGTGTCAGAAGTACATATCTCTCAGAAGTTTGCCTAGAACTGGAAGTCATAAAACAGTTAAACACTTTTACATTTTAAACCTAGTAATTATTTTTGTTTCAAGAAAATAGAAAAACTCCTAGCTCTAGACATCCTGACTCCTTGCTGTCTTGAAACTAACTTTTATAGCACATCGTAAAACATTTTAACTTATTTTCTTGAAGTTTTGCAAGTTAACTCTGTATGTTCCAACTTCTACTATTAGTATAGTTGATATACATTTCTGTTCTTTTCCAGTAGGGTACACTGTGGTTATATTCTTGAAGCTCAGTGCATAACATACAGTTCAACACACACACACGCTTCTGCACCAGTAGTTTAATATCCACATAACAGTAGTTTAATATCCACATAACATATTGTTCTCTTACATTTGTAAGGCAAGCCTATGGATCATATTAATATTCAAAACTGACATATGATTATTTACAAAATTCCAGAAAGCTGGGCTGGCAGTGTCACAGTTCTATATAAGTATCTTGCTTGAATTTTGTAAGTAATTATATACCACTTGAAAATATTAATATGATTTATATAAAACTGTGACACTGCCAGCCCAGCTTTCTGGAATTTTGCAAATAATCATATGTCAGTTTTGAATATTAATATGATCCATAGGCTTGCCTTATATATGTATGGATCATATTAATATTCAAAACTGACATATGATTATTTACAAAATTCCAGAAAGCTGGGCTGGCAGTGTCACAGTTCTATATAAATCATATTAATATTTTCAAGTGGTATATAATTACTTACAAAATTCAAGCAAGATGGTCTGGCAGCATTTCTGTTTGTCACAGTTAACACAAAGAGTAACCGTGCAACTGTCGCTCTTGATCATGATGAAACTGCAGTGCTTTTTCACTAGTGTACTTAAAAATATTATGCTTAATGCAAGATGCCAGCCTACATAGCCAACAACCACATGAAACCCGTTTTGTAACCATACTCCATATAAACTTAGTGTCATAAGCTAAGACTAGTAATGAATCCTAAAGTAATTACATGTGCAAGTGATTTATATTTCTACCATACTGTAATGTATTATGTAAGATATGTTACAGATTTAAATCTCTGTGGCTACTCCTTGCAAAATAGCCAACAGCTCGGTGGGATCTACATGTTAAAAAAAAACAATCAAAGTTTTAGATTCGACACTGACATTGTAAGGCCTTATTACATTTAATGCTATTTGCTGCAAAAAAAAAAACAACAAAAAAAATACAATTACTTGAAAATGGAAATCACAATCTAAACCAATGGCAGAAGTACATAATATTGTAGAGATAAAATAACTGAAAGTAGCATCTTTAAGAAAATGGAGGGAGCAAATTACATAGAAATAAAAGGAATTTGTGGGAATAATATGTGCAAAGTAGTATTAAGGAAGACGACTGAAATTTAAGGGAAGGCAGGAATTAAGCAATTTATTTAATGTTGGAGTGAATGAAATCTGTTAAAATCTATTCTGCATTAGTGTAGTTTGTTTTCTTCCCTATTTCTGTATGGGTACTTGCGTTACTTTTTATACAATAAATAAATAAATAAATAAATGCTTCTTTATGCACCAACTAGTTATATTTTGTGGTTACTGAAATGAAGCAGAAATAAAATAAACAAATTCAATAAAATTAATATAAAACAAAAAATCAAATAAATACATAAATAAAATGCTACTTTATACAATCAAACTGGTCTAAACTGCAACTTACAACTGAGTACACCAAACACAATTTAATTTAAGCATGCATGCTTACTCAAAGTGCATAATGAATATAAAAATTTTATGGGAGCAAAACAGAAGACTGGCACATTGTGTTCAATATTCAAAAGTGTGAACATTACTGTTTTAGTGTATAATAACTGTGAAACTGCAACAATCTCAGAGTTAGTACATACAATTAGCACATGGTGTCTGAACCCCTCTGCAAAATATACTTTATCAACAACTTTTAATTTTTGCTGTTCAGCTGTATTTTACACATTAGTGTTCATATGTTCAGTGTCTTACACTAGTGCCAAATGTTTGCCATGGAGCTAGATTTTATAACTCATGAAAAAACTATTACATGGCAGGAATTGTACAGCTGTATAAAGCTAAATTTAGGTAGGTTTGTTTGCGCTTAATGGTACAAATGCAGAATTGCCCTGTATATAATTAATTTAATATTTTCATAAATAAACTTTATACCTCTACAAAACTTGTACAGTTTGCTGATGATTCATCTTTTATCTGCTCTGCCCCATCCATAATAATACTGCAGGTAATCCCTCAAAAATCATTCACCATCATTGAAATATAGCAAAAAAATTCTAACATGCTGTTTAATGAAAAAAAAAAACTTATGCTATTTCCTGCAAAAGAACACCTTAACCAGAAACGCAGATTTCATATTTTGTAAGGTAATATCACAAAAAATAGAAACCATAAGCCAAACTAAACTACTCGGAGTCATAACAGACAGACTCAAATTTTATCACCATACACTTCATGCCAACAAGAAAACTCACCAAAAACTCAGCTCCCTCTATAGAGCTAAACACTACCTGACAGATCAAGCAAGGATTGCTTTAGCAGCAACATACCTCCTTACTTCCCTATTTTATGCTTCCCCTATTCTTACAAACCTAGACACTACTTATAAAGCTAATCTAAACTCCTGCTACTACAAAACAGCAAAATTGCAACCAACCAACCTTATAAAACACACCATTGCCTTGCATTAAAACAATTAAACTGGCTTGAACTCCCAAACCAGTTGATATACTCACAACAAATCAATGCCCACAACCTACTGTACTCTCAAAACAAATAACCAGCATTACAAAATACTCTACTGTACTATTCACCCACTAGAGACCTTCGATCCAGCAATAAACTTTTACTATGTATCAGTAAGACATTCAACACTGCTGGAGACCATCTCTACTCTCAAAACTCTGAAATGAAATCCCCACACAGTTAAAACAGAAAGAAAACTTAAATAGTTTCAAAAGCTTGTTTAAACAGCATCTATGCCCAAGATGGCTCTGTTCTTCCGGCTTATCTGGCTAACTTTACTCAGACTGCTTTTCTCCAACTCTTACAACCACTTTGCTTCCCAATCTTTTTGTAGACCACTGCTCCTCCTCTTATTGCATTTATTTCCTAAACTCTTACTTTCCCCTTTCTCTCACACCCCAACGATAATTCTTCCATTTATCTTCCTGATCATTTCTATAACTTCTCCTTTCATATCTCTCATAATTTTTAAGCTGCATTCTATTTATCTGTTGTTAATTACTACTAAACTCAAAAACATCCCAGTTTGATCTGTTTCCAGCAGCCATCATGCTATAAACATATTAATTATTACTGTGTGTTATCTCTATAACACAATTTGGCCAATTATTGAAACTTCTCTCTTGTTTTTTTGTGTTAAAATTTTATGTTCATGTAAGAAATATTTAAAAATATCTAAAACTCATGTAAATAAGCTGATGTTTTTACCCCACAATTACAAATTACATCATGTGTAACTTAAATGTGGAGCTTTTCTCCCCGGGCCTCTGCTGACAATGGCTTTTGTCCAGCTGGACTTTTCCTGTCAACAAAGACAAATAAATAATAGTAATAAACTAAGAAATAGATTCACAAAGGTGAAAAAGTGCACTATCTTCTGATTCATATAGCAGGCACATAACATGCTATGGAGAGATCTACAATTTTTATTGACAACACACTGTCCTTTGATTGTCAAGTATCACTTTCATTAAAGAAATATTTTTCATTGCTCCACTATCAAAGGTATATTCTCAACAGCCAAAGAGATATTAGCCCCCCTATATTCCTCCCACATCTGATCACTGATTATTATTCTGAAATTGGTACACATCTCGCAAAACACACATTAAAGCTTGAAAGATCTCAATGCTTCCTAACCAAGAAAATCAAAGGGCTACACTTCTTTAACTATCCGGCTAGATCTAAGTCTTTCACTTGTTTTCCATCTCTTACAGACTTTTACATGGAGATATCTGTCTTGACACCATGTGCAAAATGGGAAAAGGGGGTTGAGGATGGATGGATGGATCACTGTCTTGACATTAGGGATATGCAAGACCCAATTTTGTTAACTCTTCTGCATTGCAGGAACACTTACTCTGAAACTATTAATGTACTTTTTAACATTAAACAGAGGTCTTTAGAGGGATAGTTTCAATAGCCAAAAGATTCCCTATCCTTGCATGTTAAATGATGCAACACCTTAGCCTCTTTCAGGTAGAGTGTAGATTGTTGAACAGTTTCACATAAATTTACTCCACAGACTAGTAGCATGGCCCTTTTCAATAACAGAGAAATCTACCAGTGATACTGCCAAAGATGCACAGTTAGGCTACATATAGTTGTTCAAACTGCCTGCCTAATACTAGCCTATGAACATATGAACCCATGTGATACATGTAGTGCACCATGCAACTGACTCAGTTGGAATGATGACCTAAGAGACGGAATCATTTAGAATGTAGATATGGGGGCATTCCAAAATGCTGGACAGCCTGTAAGCACACTGACAGTGCAGCTCCCGCATTCCTATACTATAATCTGACTTCAAACCAGTGCATCGCTTAGGAAAAGTATACCAAATATCAATGGATTAAAGCAGAAATAGGAGTATCATCTTTATTTTTCAAAGATTCTCTCATTCTGAAGGAAAAATAATTACTTGTTGGAAACAGAGCCCTGAACCACATGGTGTGAATTCTTCAAGACTAACAGGCCTAATAAGAGGAAAGTAACAAGAAAAATAACTTTCATAACAAGACTTATCATTTAAAATTCTGCACTACTACTAGGAATCTAACTATACAAGATTAATGGAGAATCAGCCAGATCGGATGGAAACTAACCGCAAAAACCAAACTGTCTGCAATTACTACTCCTGAGAAAGAAACCATTTCTAAAAGGCAAAAAATTAACAAGCAGCAACAAGAAGCTGAAAAAATGTCAGATTAAAACAGGAACAACCTTTGGAGAATCTGAAAACTGCTTTACAAACAGAAGTGCAGGGTTTCTCTCATAAGCTAACTACATTTGGCTCTACTCTGGACCAAATTGTGCTTAGGCTTGAACAAAATGAAGCTAAAATTATAGACAATGAGCTAAAAATAAATGAACTGCAACAAAAAGCACAAACTAATGACACCATAATTAAAGAATTACAGCAAAAAATGTTCAGACTTGGAAGCTAGAAGCCGGAGAAATAATTTTATCATAAGAGGTATTCCAGAGAGCTTTGATAAATTCACAACTTATTCCAATAATAAAAGAAATACTAAGCTCTCTTCTGGCTAATAAAAATCTCCTGGATGAGATAGTGATCAAAAGAGCTTACAGAGCTATAAAGCATACACAAACAAGTCATCTTCCTAGACAAATCTATATCGGACTGCTTAATTCAGCACATGTTCAACAGATACTGTCAGCTTATAAGATTAAAAAGAATGTTACATGGATAGCACATAAAATTATGATTACTCTAGATCTTCCTTTACAAATGAAACAAAATCGACAGAAACTCAGCAAATACTGCAATTACCTAATTGAAAATAAGATTTGTTTCCAAATGAGACATCCTGCAACTTTAACATTTTATTACAAAGAAGAAAAAATATCCTTGGAAACACCTGACCAGGCAAAATCCACCTTTCTGCGTCTCTTCAAAGTAAATCCTGCCTGAGACAACTCTTCATATCTTTTGATCCAAAAACAACATTTGGAAGGCTAAACAAGTGCTACAGCTCCAAAGAACTACAGGACAGAAGAATATACCACTCATGGGAAATTTTAAACAAATGGATGTGGAATGTGTTCTAAATAACTCTGCTTATTTGTCTGTAAAGAAAACCTCTTTGCTACACTGTAATACTTAAGGTACTGTATTTTAGTAACTGCCTTTAGATTTAAAAGTTACAAAGCTACCTAACAATGTCTGCATAGAGAAATGACTTTAAAGTGCATTTACAGCTTACAAAAAAGAAGTGTTAAATTACATTTAAAAAATGGGATATAACCTTTGATATAATAGTTTAAGTAGTGTAAATATTAGACATAAGTAGTTTCAGTTAAAATGTATACTCATTCTACTGGCATAATCAATGACTTGCTTTTAATTATGTCTATGGGCAAGGTACAAAAACGTTTCTCTTTTTTAATTCTTCCTCTCTGTTTGTTCAGTTGATGGCACTGGTTAATTAACATATGAGTTCACAATGATGTGTTTATATGGCTTTTGACAGTGCAGTGCTAAATGAAGATTCCAATACATTTAAAGAGCCACAGTTAGTTGCTGTTAGCAAGAATAAGGCAAATGTTGTTGAATTTTAAAGTGCTGCCTTCTTTAATGGTTTAAAATGTACAACCATTATTCTTCTGACATAACCATTGAGTTACTTTTAAATGTGTCCATTAACAAGGTATAAAAACATTTTGTTTTTATTTTCTTTCTGTTTGTTCAAGTAGATGGCACTGGTTAATTATTAATATAGGAGTACACAATGATGGATCAATATGGCTTTTGCCAGTGCAATGTTAAATGAAGTTCCAATACATTTTAAAGAACCACAGTTAGTTGCTGTTAGTAAGAATAAGGCAAATGTTTTTGAATTTTAAAGTGCTGCCTTCTTTAAATGTTTAAAATGTATAATCATTATTCTACTGGCATAACCATTGAGTTACCTTTAAAGGTGTCTATGAGCAAGGTACAAAAACATTTTTCCATGTTTGTCCAGTAGATGGCACTGGTTAATTAATAATATGAGTTCACAATGATTGCTTGTATGGTTTCCAATACATTTTAAAGAACCACAGTTAGTTGCGGTTAGCAAGAATAATGCAAATGTTGTTGAATTTTTTAAATGATGCCTTCTTTAAACATACATATATTGTACTTGTTTTTTGAAAATATTGTTTTAACTTTTAATAACTCTTGAAATATTAAGAGTTATACTATGTAGCTGTTGCTACAAAACGTTTTATAAAAACTACTTTTCCTTCTCTCTATATAATATCTAAGGGTACAATTAATATAATATTTTAAGAAGTCTGAAAATGAATATGCAGTATATAAATAATAAAAGGAGCGGGATGGGCACAGTCTGTTAGCTGATGACTGTTCGCATTTGGAACAGTATGGGTATTATTGACATCCCTCTGATATATATATACTCTTTGTTGTTAAAAATAATAGTTTCTTTTAGTTTCTTAACTCATGCGCATTTACAAATACAGAGGGATGGGTGGTTAGGCACCTATTTAGAGTTTAGGAGTATAGAAGTCACAACATTTATTCTTAAGATAAATACACTAACAGAAAAAGTTTATAACTGTATTTTTGTGCATCAACTAATGAGAAACTTCAACAATATTAATAAAAATGATAACCATAGACTCTTAGAATGTTAAAGGGATGGTAGATAAAAAGAAAAAAAATTTAATCATGCACCTCACATACCAAACTAAGGCTGATATAACTTTCTTGCAAGAAACTCACTTAGATGACCAACTTTGGGTTAGGGAAAGGAAAAGAAAATGGGTTAAAAGAATAGTTGCTGCAAATTATAGTTCTTTGTCCAGGGGAGTGGCCATTATAGTAAATAAATCCTTCCAATGAGAGATTACTTCCTATGAAGCTGACTCAAAGGGAAGATGGGTATTATTTACTACTGAATATCATACTTTGAACAAACCATTACTCTTTCTTAATATATATATATATAGCCCCTGCTCAAATCAACAGCTCTTCATTTATGAAATCTTTAATATATTAGCCAAATACCCAAATCATCTGTTTATTGTAGGTGGGGACTGGAATGCTTTACTAAATCTAGATAAGGATAGATCACATAATAAAAACAGACAGTCATAATCTACCACTACAGCACTTGAATTACAAAATACATTTGAACTAGATGACCCTTATGTTAAATTTCAATATGATAAAACAATATCAAGATTCACTTTCTTTTCAGCCACTCATAAATCTTGGTCCAGGACAGATGCTTTTCTAATTTCCCTTGCTTTCCTTTTTAACAAATTAAATTATGCTGCATCACCTAGAACTCTTTCAGATCATTCCAAAATTAGACTTTTAATAAACTTTCAAGCTCATAAACAAAATATTTCCTATTTCAATACCTGGACTTTAAATCCTAAAATTATACAAAATCATGAAACTACACAAGAAGTTCAGAATTTGCTAACCCAACTTCAAAATGATTTTATATTCGATCAAATTCCATATGACATACAATGGGCAGCTACCAAGGCGGTCATCAGGGGTATTATTATTCAAAAATCTGCATGGCTCAAAAAAAAGTATAACAATCTTAAGAATGAACTAGAGTGTCAAATAAACACTGCTGAACTAGAACTTCAGGAAAAATATTCTAAAGAACTTGAGGAAAAAAATAATCGATTGGCAAAAACAATTACACAAACACTATTTAAAAAATATCTCCTCCTTAGAATTAAGGTCAATATATCACTATTCAAAATGGGCTCATACACCATCAAAATTCCTAGCTAGACTAATTAACATAAAAAGTGGACCTCCTAGGATCAAAGAAATAAAATATGAAGGACAGGTGAAATATAAAGATCAAGCTATAGTGGATGTTTTTGAAGATATTTATAAGAAATTATACAATATATCCTTATCATCATCTACAGACAGATTTGAGGATTTTATACATAATATAAACTTTCCACAAATTACAGAAGATCAAAGGAAACTCTTAAAATCAGCATTACATTTAAAAGAGATAAAAGCTGTAATAAACAAACTAAAATTAGGTAAATCCCCTGGGCCTGATGGATACATTGGGATTTTTATAAGCTATTCATGGAATCTATCTCCAAAGTGTTATTAAAAGTTTTCAACTATATAATACAATATGGTATAACAGACAAATACTTAACTCCAAGACAGTGTTGATTCCTAAACCACATTCTGACCCAACAGATCCAGCAAATTATAGACCAATAGCCCTCATAAACACTGATCTTAAGATATTAGCCCATGTTATAGCAAACAGACTTAAGAATATACTCCCCTCTATTATTTCCCATCAACAAATGGGCTTTATGACAAACAGGCAAACAAGTGACAACACCCTCCTTTTAGATACCATTGTAAGACTATTTAATAGGGATAAATATCCCGGATATGCCCTTATAGTAGATGCAACTAAAGCTTTTGATACAGTAAACTTACACTTTATCTTTAATATACTGCCTTAATATGGTTTTCCTCAAGAATTCATTAAAATGATCCAGGTTCTCTATCAGAAAGCTTCTACCACTATACAGGTAAATAAACTTATAACTAACCCTATACTCTTATCCAATGGTACAAGACAAGGATGTCCTCTTTCGCCATACCTATTTAATCTTTATCTAGAACCCCTCCTTCTATTTCACAAAAAAACTTTCATCATATTCCCAGAATCCACAATACAAATCTTATATACTCAGCCTTTGCTGATGACTTAAATATATACTTCCAACTCCCCACTACTGACCTCCCAAAAATACTGAAAGTTATTGATGAGTTCTTGGTAGTTTCAAATTATAATTTAAATTTAAACAAGTCACACATATTTCCCCTCAATCCTATAAGGCATAAAGAATTGTACTTTCCTATGAGTGAGATCAAAATAAACCACCAGATAAAATATCTAGGAATAATATTTACTTCAGATTTCAAATATATTATAAACAATAACCTACTAACTACATGGACTAGTATTCAAAACAATATGGATAGATGGAAGAACATTAATATGTCTCTACTGTCAAAAGCTCGTGTTGTCAAGATGAATTTTCTACCAAGAATACTCTTT
Organism: Protopterus annectens; assembly: GCF_019279795.1. Taxonomy (NCBI): domain Eukaryota; kingdom Metazoa; phylum Chordata; order Ceratodontiformes; family Protopteridae; genus Protopterus; species Protopterus annectens. Next base: position 165,989,284 of record NC_056732.1, read on the forward strand.
CAGTTAAATGCTACCTTTTCAAATATTCCCCAAAACTTCTTCCTTGCCATGGAAAAAGCTATATCAAGATTCTTATGGTATTTCAAATCTACCAGAATTAAATATGCAAAGCTTGTACTCGCCAAAGATAAGGGGGGATTGGGGTTACCTGATTTTAAGCTTTACTATAGTATAATTACTGTATACAGACTAATACAAATAATAAACTATGACTCGTATATAAATACTTGGACACCCCAGTGGACCACAATCTGGTATAAACAGTTGAAATCCCTTGGCTGTAATATCAAATCCTTACCATTCTTGAATTTAAACCAGGCTAGCATATACACGAAGAATTTACACCCACTAATTAAAAACATGATTCTTACAACACAGAAACTATTTAAATCATTGCAATTCGCTGACGCTTTTGCCCTTATACAACCGTTACACCTAAATCCTAATTTACTAATAAATAATAAACCAGTAAATCTAACAAACTACCCTCTGATAAAAGACTACACAATATGGGATATATACCAATGGAAAGACTAACATGGGGCAAATGAGACTTGAACTCAAACTTCCTATAAAATATAGTATTATCCTTAATCAACTTCATCATCTTATAAATGCTAAATTCTCACAAATACACACTGACTTACAGAACATAGATTTAGTTAAATTAATACTTGAAAATATTGCAATTAAAGGGAAAACAATTTCTAGGACTTATAAAATTGTGATGAGTGCAAAACATCAGAATTCTTTATTATTTTCAAACTATTGGCAAATGAAAAATCAATCACTAACTGAAGAAAATAAGAAACTAGCCATTGAAAATACAATCAAACTTATTCTGGTCAAAAAGCTGTTATATACACAAATTATGGTAATAATCTATATTATACCTTATCTAAATTAAATAAATTCACTCCTAACTTTTCGCCTATATGTCCCCATTGTCCGGATTAAACAGCTGATATTTTACATGTCATGTGGAACTGTACTAAGAAACACAAATTATGGTGTTCCTTGAGAGTAAGATTAGAGAAGATGGGATATGAAAAAAATCAACCCTTACTTGGGAGACAGCTATATTGTACATTAATATCAATCAACTTCCAAAAATATTAAAACATGTCTTCATTACGATGTGTGCCCTTATTAAATTCTTTATTACAAAGAATTGGAATGTCATGTCACCAATTACATGGGAAAATTTTAGCAATCTTGCTATCAAATACATCTCATCTCACAAATTAATTTATTCAAAAACAAAAAACAAACTCTATTACCAAAAATATTGGGGTTACTTGCTACATATAATTCTTGACAAATAAAATTTGCCTACAAATTGTCATGAAAAGCTAACCTTTAAATAAGAAATGAATGTAGTATAACCAGTCTTTCTTGCATCTTCCCCCTTTTCTTAGTATATGTGTAACTAGATATTTTCCCTAAACATACAAATTTGTGTCTTAGGTTAAATTTCTATTTTTACTTTATATATAGACTATCCCCATTCTAACTATCCCTTATGAGACAAAATGAACATAAGAATTATCATACTTTACTTAACGATGTAGTGACTTCTTGTGTATATATTGTGTGTGTGTGTGTATATATATATATATATATATATATATATACATATATATGTATAATTTTCTCTGAATGAGATTGTTGTCCGTTTTCTTTAGATAGGTATTTGTATTGTTTATTTGTGTTTTTGAGTTACCGTATTGCTGTTGTTATTTGAAAAAAGAAAATTGAAATAAAAGAGATTTTGGAAAAAAAAGAATGCAGATATGGGGTTACATAAAACTTTATTCCTGACATTTTATTTTTTTTTTTTATATAATGTAATGAAATTAGGTCTAAAAGACACTTAACTGATAACTATAGAAACCCTGTGGAGAATATGTTTCTTGTTCAAACAAATTGATTTTACATGTACTTGTGGACTGCTGATCTGCATCACAGTCAGCATTTCATAAATATGCCTGTTAGCATTCTTGTTTATTTTATGCTGGTTTCATTACAGCATGGTTTAGTGAATCGGATTTAGGGGACCTGTGCTTAGAATGAATTATGTTTTGTCATCTAAATAGTTCCAATGCTTTATTCCAATAAGGGACATAAACTGATTAAAAAAAATTAAGTATTCAAACAGGGATCTTAAACGCGGTGAGTGAGTTATACTCTTGAATATGACAAGGCACAACATGTCATAGGTCTGGATTCACACAGATAAGTGTCCTGCAGTCTTATTTTCTGTGTCTCACCTAGGAATCTTTAGTGTTCACAAGACAATGCAGTACAATGGCCATACATAACCGCATGGGGTAAGCACTCAACCAGATATTTTAGGCATAGACTATTTAAGGACTTCAAATGTCATAAAACAGATTTTACTAGCCCTTCCCCCTGCAGCAGCTGCCAGCACAGTTTCTCTGACACTGGAGTAATATGTGCACTCCCGGTAAAACCAGTTAAGAACCATGCAGTGGAGGTCTTAACCATTAACTCCAGAATAAAGTTAAAATGCAATGGCTAAGCTGGGAAGCAACAAGTCATACACAATAACTGTCTAGGTGGGATCAGATGCCAAATCCAGGAAGTGTTTTTTCAACTGAAAATACTGTGGTTTAATTAAGCAAACGACCCAATTCAAGAAAGGCAAGCTGTTTGCCAGACGGAATGATTGCCTAAACCATAACCTGCAGTAAATAAAAAAAAATTATATATATATATATATATATATATATATATATATATATATATATATAGTTCTTGCCCTAAACTGCATGTTGGCTTCAACATGAAATCCAGATTTTTGAGGGGGAGAGGTGATCAGCCCCTAGTTCAAAAGTTAAACAAAACACCATTTAGAAAACAAACTTTAGCGGCAACTCAAACATACACATGATACAGTTTCCAATATGGATAAATGAGAGCTCAGAATACATTAAAATATTAAACACGCACTCAGCAAAACCATATTTCCTAACAGCAATACTGAATTCTTTACTGTAAATAAGATAGCTAGGCAGAAAGTAACCTTAAATTCGAACTCATACAACGTTGCTACCAGTCTCCTCTTTTCATGCATTTTCATCCTACCTTGAAAGACTCTTTCAGCTCTACATTCATTCAAATATGCATACATCTATTGTGATGAAAGTCTGAGAGGCATGCCCAAACCTCGTCTCATAAAAAGCGTTTACCGTTCGGTTCGATTACCATCCAGTACTGTCGCAAAACCAAAATGCCAGGGATATTTTACTGTATACACCAGTATAAAATATAAATTATGAAATACAAACGTTTTACTTGTACAAGTACAAGCACCACCTATCTCATACTCATCACATAAAAAAATCTCGAGTAACTTGAACTAAAGCAGACTATTTGCTGACTTTACTAGCTGCGAACCCTCGTCGATTTACTAGGGACAAGGCAAAAAAATAAATACAAGGAAAGATCAGAGACAGTTGGGAGTTGTGTCACATTCAAATAACTATTTTTTATAATCCATTAAGAAATTATATAAGATGCGATCCTTATGCGTAGCATATTTTTATTCAAAACTGATAAAATAGCAATAAAAAGAGTGAGACAAAAAAGGACATCGCCGGTACCAAACCATTATTAATATGTTATGTTACTTATTGTTATATTTAATGGCAGGTGCATGCCTTTCACCTCTCAACATATTACCCACTAATAGGTGTTGGTAAATCACTGACTACCTTTTCTACTCCAAAGAGTATACTATTTGGAAATGGTTAATAGTGTGGTTCACACCCAATGATTTCCATCCTTCACTAAAAAGAATGGCAGTTGAGAACAAAGTGCAACTTGGATACCGTGCACATCCATAAAAACTCACCCCTGGAATAGCTTAGCGTTAGCTATATACATCATTCCCTTCGTTACACCGGAAATGCGTTTAGATTTTTTTCTGACAACATTGGTGTAACATAATAATATATCCTGAAAAAAAGGCAGAACCGGAAGTGTATCCGACAGCGTATGTGTGACATAAAAGTGTAGCCTAAATAAATAAATAAATAAAATCCAGCAAGTTGCAATGTGTGTAATTAAGGCAGGGTTTGTTTTCCATAAAGATTCAAGAGCACTTATGTTGTATGGATGGTCTGTACGCATTTCTGACACTTGTGTTAACGTAAGTTTGTTATAGTAGTGTTTAGAAGTAAAGTATGGGTGGCTATATGCAATGTGCATCGCTTATATATTGAAAAGGAAAATTTGTACATTTGTTGCCGAGTCTTAATGGAGTTCGTGTGTAATGCAAAATGCATGCATCTCCTTTGCCAGCAATAAAAGGAATGTGTTCGGTAGCCACTTGACTTTATTGTGGTGATAAGCGTCTTTGAATACTTGTAAGCAGATTTCAAAAATATTATGTGCCGTAAAGCCAATGTAATAATAAAGCTGCTTAAACAAGATCAGAATATTTTTTTTTCAAATAGGTTTGTGGCTATAAACAAGAAACTCAAAAGCTTACGTGCGCATTTATGAATTAATAGAAAAACGTTTAACTGTACGAGAGTTGTGTGCATCTTTGGTGGTGACAACTACAGCATACGAAATGCCAGCATAACACAATCGGTTATATCACGTACTTCGTAGATGTGGAACTACTACACGATGCAGCATATTGAGTGCAAGTTTTAATTATTATGTTAATGGTATTGCAGCAAAGCTGTGTCTAGGCATACTCGTTGTACTCTCCCGAGTACATTTTTTATGAGCATCACATAAACATGTCTTAGTATGTCCACAGCTGCCTAAGTGAATGCCTTTAACAACAGGTGCAATATTTCTAATCTAAATATTTTTGTTAGTTTTGAGGGGGACAGCTGAAAATGTTGTTTACATTTATTAAGTGCTCAGGGGCAGCATTTTGAGAGATGTGTCCATTTTTAAGTGCCAGGTGCCTAAGAGGTGGTAACACTAAGAGCTTGTGAATACAAAATGGATTTGCTTGCTACATTCCTGGATTGTAGTAAACCATTTACTAGTTGCTACAAATTCTGATAGTACAAACAATAAGAAGTAAGAGAACATACGCCATTGTTTATACAGATGTGTGGTATCAACCCCATTTGCACACACTCACTGTAGTTTTTAAAAATGTGTTTAAAAAGATTTCAGTAATCTCTGGGAGGAAGTAAGGCAGAGATGTCAGATTTACATGCTTACCAGTCTATTCTTTCTATGCACTGTACTTGAGGCATGGATGAAACGGGAATTACTGAAATCCCTACAGTCCTGTGTGTCAAAAGTAATTGCTGGGGGATCAAAGGCCCAAAGTCAGGATCAGATTCCAACTATTGCTGTTATAAAGGTAGAAAATTGCTTGATGAACAGGTTTTGTATTAGCAAGCAGTTTCTGAAGCATATGGCATCTGAAACTAAGTGATTTCATACGTGCTGATTTGCCAGAAAACCTAAAATTCTGTGAGGAACAGAATACAAATCTGGACAGTTTAGTGGTATGGTCCATTCAAATTGATATAGCAGATTGGTTCATCCGTTATATAAGTAGAGAAACGGTGACATGCTGACAAAAGTGTTCTTTCATCCTAGGCTACTTGCTCTTTTTATCATGTGATTGAAATACAAAAGTTGGCATGTAAGAGAACAGTAGCACTGCAATATCTAAATAAGTCAGTCATCTTCTAAAGTGGAGTGACTTTCCTTAAGCTAATCCCCCTGCGTTTCATGGGAGACCCATACCTGTCATAAGTTCACACCACTTTTCCATAACACTGGTAGTTTTATAATCAAGATTTATTTTGATTTTATCACATTTGACAACATAAGGTGCCTTTTTGAGGAGTCTTTATTTTAGTGAAGTCCCAAGGGAACAAGCTCACAATGCAACAAAAGTGCATGAGTTTAGAACAACAAGGAAATAAATATAAAACAAACATGGAAACATACTTGCAAAAACTTTCTAGAAAACTTAGAAAATAGAAGGAGAACTTTTACACTATAAATACAAAACACCTATTAATAAATTCTTAAATCATATCATAGGTATATTATTTCCATTGAGATATTAACTGCTTAAATGTAAAGTCAGATATTAAATTTCTTTACTGTATTCTTGGACTAAAATGGAAGGTCATCCAGTTTGTGCCCTGTAGGACATAGAGTACTCGAGTAGTGTAACAATTACCTGGTAATCACAAACAATGAATTATTGCATAATGAATTTCTATCTGTATTTGAGAGCTGCATGTATTTAGCCAATTTGGAAGCTTTCCTCTCACAAAGGGGGGGTATCCATATTCATCAAGGACACCCACACCTCAAGACTGGTGGCAATGCACGATGCATCGGAGACCATCCAGGTGCAATTAACCATAGGCAAGACTGCTCTGCAAATTGTAGCATGTTACAGGCCACCCTCACAAACTCAGGAACCTCACATGGCCTTCCCGAAAACACTGGCGGGGATAAATGTATCACCAAACACCATCATACTAGGTGACTTCAATTACCCTAATATAGACTGGGAACACTACTCAAGCCCAAACACCCTAGTCCAAAAGTTCCTGGAATTCATAAACTCAAATGCCATGGAACAACTAGTCACCATCCCCACAAGAGGAGAAAACATACTTGATCTCATCATCATGAACATGGGAGCACAATGTTCAACACCGGAAGTATACCCCTCACTGGTGAGATCAGATCACAAACTAATCTCGCTGGAGGTCCTCATCCCACCCCACCTGAAATAAAAAGACCACAGTAAAGAACTTCTCGAAAGCCGACTTCACACTTCTAAAGACTAGTGTGGTCTCCTTTAAGGCCCCAGAGCTGGCGGATAACAGTACTCAAGCCGCTGAATCACTTACAAATGCCTTCTACCAGCACCTGCAGGACTGCATAGATAAGGCAATCCCAAGCAAAACAAAGACTCTTTGTACCAAAGGCAAGCGTCCAGTCTGGTGGACCCCAGCCATAAACAAACTCTACAACAAAAGGAGGAAGCTACTACAGGATAGAGCAAAATCCTTAAAAGGTAAGACACCTTTGATCACTATAAGTAAAAAACTAAGAGCTCTCATAAAATCATCCAAAGCAAATTTTGAGAGAAAAATAGCTAAAGACTCAAAAGACAATCATAAGGCCTTCTTTAGCTATGTTAGAAACCTGGGAGGAAACTCCCAGATATGCTCAGAACTAGTTCAAAATGATGTAAAGATTACTGATCCTACAGACATTGCCAACATACTGGCTGACAGGTTCAGTGCAAACTTCTCCCCCCCCCTCCCCCCCAAAAGGAGAGATATCTATACCAAACAATTGCAGCCCCCCAAACATCTCTAATGCCCAAGTGAGAACTGCTCTCTCCAAAGCAAAAAACACAGCATCCATGGGACCTGATGGTGTCCCCGGCTGTGTGCTCCACGAACTCAACGAGGAATTAAATCCACAGCTAGGACAGCTGTTTAATCATAGTCTCACCTCTGGATACGTACCCAGGGAGTGGTGCACTGCAACTGTGGTCCCACTTCACAAAGGCGGTGCCTCCACCGACCCTGGAAATTACCGCCCATTAGCATGACAAGCCTTATCTGCAAAGCCATGGAGAGGATCATAATGGACCTCATAAATAAAGACATAGGGAATTTGCAGACTTTGGATCCAACCCAGTTTGGCTTTGTCAAAGGCAGATCATGCCTTTTAAACTTGGTTGACTTTTTCGAAACAGTCACCAAAGCCATTGATGAGGGAAAGGCAGTCCATACAGCCTACCTCGATCTGGCGAAGGCCTTCGATACAATACCCCACTCGGGTATCATTGAAAAACTCATCAGCTTAAATGTTAACCCATACATCACAAGATGGGTTGCAAACTGGCTGAGTGACAGAACCCACAGGGTCAGAGTTGCTGGCGCCATGTCAGACTCAAAGCCTGTCACAGTGGTGTCCCACAGGGCTCAGTCCTGGGCCCACTCTTGTTTGGCATCTACTTTTCCGAAGTACAAGCAAACACAGGAGGGTTATGGCTGACAAAGTTTGCAGATGACTGCAAACTGGGCGCCTTAGTCGAAAACACATTTGACACAGATATCCTTCAGAAGGGTCTCACAGAAACGGATAACTGGTGCCAGAGCCATGGCCTAAAGTTAAATGCCAAAAAATGCATAGTCATACCCTTCGGGAAAAACAAGGTTAACCCTAGCTACCATATAGGTGGCAATCCACTGAGCACAGAAGAAGTTATCAGGGACCTGGGGACCCAGGTTGGCAGTAGCCTGTCATTCGACACCCATGTAGCTAAAGTAGTTAGGAAGACCTTCTACATTGCCCACCTTATCATGAAGGGATTCACATCTAGATCAAGGGAGGTCATAGTCTCCCTATACTCATCACTCATCAGACCAATGATTGAGTACAATGCCCCATTCGGAATGTATCTGACCCGACACTTGCAGCAGCTGGAGAGGCCACAAAGTTCCTCACCAAAAGGATAAAGGGTCTCAAAAATCTGTCCTATGCTGCCCGACTGAAAGAACTCCATCTCTATTCAGTCGCTTACCGCTTGCTCAGAGGTGACCTTTGCCTGACATACAAGGCCATGTCAAACCCAGATTTGATGAATATGCTTCACCTCAAAAATCTAGATCCGTCAGAGCCACAAGGGCGGGAGACTTAAACCTCGACACGGCTATTAATAGGACGTGCTGGAGGGATAGATTCATCACCCAAAGACTCCCTATGCTGTGGAACAAAATCCCGGTATATGTGAGGCAGAGCACCTCGCTGGCCTTGTTCAAGAGAAATCTTGACCAATGGATGGGAGATCGCAGATATACCCCAGGGATTACCTCAGTGTCACTGCTCGACAGAGGCACAGCAAAATAATGGGTATAGTTCCCCATACTAAAGGGGTGGCGTAAGCCACAAAACTATGGGCTAGGCTTGTAAATGCCCTCGGGCAGATAGCCTAGTATGAACCTATGTACCTATGAACCTAAGTAAACACAACCTGTGAGCAAAACACACCAGCACTGTATTTCACGCAAACACATAGTTAACTGTCATAAGATGATGCAGTTAAAAAGTCCATGCCTAAGCTTCCCAGACTTTGTAACTCAAACACTATAACACCTATTAACCACTGGCACAATAAATTGTCACAAGGTAATAAACAGTTCTAAAACTAGTGCAACTGAACATTGTTTACTCCATTGTCAGACAAACTGACTCAACTCTCACAAGTCTGGACAAAGAGATGCTGACACTGAATTGCATTTCAGGAGCCAAGACCTCAAACATATCAAGGACGATAAAGATCCATCAGCCACATGAAATATGATTATGACATGGTAGTGGTCTGTGTGAGTGTGGATGACTTTGCAAGTAAAACCCTGAGAGATGCACAGAGAAACATATAACAGAGATCTCCATCAAAGTTACAAGTGTAGGTAAGACCTTGATTGTAACTGGAATCCTTCCTAATCCTTGCATGATGCCAAAGTACAGGGAAAAGATGGTCAGATGCATAGCTGTCATTCTAGCAGGATGAAGTGTTTCTCTCCATGAGAAGAGATGCTAGTCACTCTAGCTTTTCCAAGGATGGTGTGCACCTCGTTCTAGGCCTTGGCTAAAACCTTTGCTGCCACATGGTGCATTTTTTAGACTAAGAGTCTGGCTAAATCTCAGCTTGGCAAAAGAAACAAAACAAGGTGACCCTGCTAAATGCCAAGAATCAAATAACAAATTGCCTGATCTTGAGGCCTAACTACTAATTTGGAGCACATTAGTGTATGGTATTAAGGAAACTTGGTTTAAAAGAACAGAAAGCACTCCATCCACACCAGGTTTTTGTGTGTACCACATCTTTTAGCCTGTTGGTAACTGTGATGGAGTATCCATATTTCTTAAACGTCACATTACTTCTAGATCCCTAGAAACACAAAAGCTGAATTGCTTGAGATCCAGATCACACTAAATAGAACCAATTATCAGATTGTAGCATGTGACAGGACTCTGTCTGTGCTCCCAGGAAACCATATTGGGTCTTAAATATACTGGAACAAATTCACATTGATAGGAATTCCATTACCGAAGGAGACTTTAACTACCTAGTGATAAACTGGGATTCCTATACTATAAATGGCCATAGGGTCCAGTTGTCTTGTATTTTCTACAATTCTGTAATATTTGTTAAGGAATTATACAAATAAATAAATTTATTTGTTAACCAAATGAGCAAGTGAGTGGATCAAAGAAAATGTTCTCAGTCACTTGTCAGGCCAACTAGGTAACAATGCATGCATAAAATACCTTTATGCATTATAATAAAAAATAGCAACAGCAGTCTCTGTAGACAGAATGTGAGGCATTATTGCCAATCTATTAGAAAATCAGAAGTGAATAGAATATAGCAGAAAAGTTGCATTCAACACAAATATTTACACAGTGACAATACAAAGAGGTGATCGTTAAAGTAACTAGTACTCTGTTAGAAGGGATTTCCAAGTAATGTTCTCTTATTATAGGTAAAGTAATTTATAGAAATAAGGCTTTGTTTGACTTTTGTCAATAAAATGTGAAATTGGAACAATTAGTTAACAACTGTTTTAGTTGTTTTTTTTTAAATCAAGGAAAGTTGTTTGTATTCCTTAGTTGCTTAAATGTTCAGGTAGTGAGTTCCGTGTAGTAGGAGCATTTTTTGCCTTTTCACCTATAGTTAAGTAAGCTGCAGGTTTAACTAGTTGTAAGGCCTGCTGAATTTGAAGGCAGTGGTCACAGCTGTAGATAGACATGAGGATCTCAGTGGGAGCTCGTAAGAAATCTTGTAAGTGTAGGAACAGAGAAGGAATGTAGATTGTTTGTAAACCAGTAACCTGTTAGCTTTTAAGAGCAGAAGTACAATAATGTTCACTATTATGAGCTAGGTATATGAGTTTTAATACTTTGTTTTAAGTTTTTGTGAGTCTGGTGGTATTTTGAGTAGAGATTGACTAATAGAGGTAGGCCATACTCCAGTCTAGGAATAAGCATGTTGATTGCTATGTTATTTCCTACCTCAAGTGTTAGCAGGTTAGAGATGTTTCTGGCTATTTTGAGTTGGGATCAGTAACAATACCAATATATCTGCTCATGTACAGTAGGTAGATTTGAGCCATTGAGATCTCTTATGATAAAAGTAGAGACATTATGGATTTTTTCCCTGAGAAGCATATCATTAGATTTTGAATGTTAATAGCTAGATTGTTGGAAGGTAACCAGTTCTAGGTGATTTTTAAGTGATTTTACAACTGTAAGCTGTTTTTGTGAAAGTTAACAAGTAGAATGTGGTCCACATATAAAAACACGTCAAGATGATGTACATCAGTAGAAAGTCGATAAACAGAGAAAATGTCAGGAGGTGAGGCGCAAAGCCTTGGGGACACTTTTGGAAATGGGGCCTTTGGGAGATAGATTGCCGCCTGAAACTACAGTGAAGGTTCAATTACACAGTTTGTAAACCAAGAGCAAACATTTAATGTGAAAGCACTGCACTGAGTTTTGTAATGAATAAATTGTGATTGACATTAGCAAATGCTTTATGTCTAGAAAGACTGTGCTTTCAGGTAAACCATTTCCATATGTGAATTATTTTTCAGTGGGTGATTGTATGGTTAAGATGGTACTGTACTTAGGCCGATATCCACGCTGCTTGTCAGATGAGATGTCATGCATTTCTAAGTATTCAAGGATTTGTTGATAGGTTTAGCTTTTCAAGTTTCTTGGTTAATGAGCAGATATCGGAAATGGACCCATGATCATTCGATGTGGATAGACTTCAGGGAGTGGAAGGACAAGGCTTAAAGCTGTGAGGAATAATATTTGTTGTAATTGGTAGGTTGAAGATAAAAAGTAGGGATTTGCATAAGATATTAGAGCCATACTTTGTTACGGTTTTGATAAATTATGTGAAAAAATGGATTGGAGAAGTAATCCAAGTTATCAAGATGTTTGTTTATTATTATTATTTGAACATACTGATTTAAAGTAAAAAGGAGGTCTGTCTGAGCTTGTATAGGAAAATAGTTGTCATGTTTGAAGTTTTTGCAAAAGTCTGAAAGGAAGTTTGATGAGGAGTACTTTTAGATTTTGCTGGATAAAATAGACCATTTCAACAGAAAGTGTTGACTAGGAATTTAGTTTTTGGTTCTAGTACTGTTTTTTACTTGCTAGTAATGGTTATTCTTTCATATACTTATCAAAACAAAATTTGTTTTGGACCATTATGTTATATTTGTAGCTTCTGTGGAGCTTTTCTCCCTGGGTCTCCTCTGAAAAGGGTTTTTCTGCCCAGTCCAATGTTCCCAGCAAACAAATGCTAATAAAAAAGCAAAACAAAAAAAAATGTATAAAACTGAACACAATGTTGGTAATGTTGTATTACAGGTATTAAATGAAGCATCAGAGATATTGAAAACAAGTGGAAATAGTCAAACTAGGTTGATTATATGATGAAAATTAATACATGGGAAAACCACTGTTTATCATACATTGTCTCCAGTGTCTGTGGAATCATTTGTCCAGGGTAGTGAAGCAAAACTGTCTTTTTCAAAAATCATCTCGGCACACATTTATGAGACCTAAAGTTCCCTGAACACCAACCTTCAAAAAGGGCAGCAATTCTCATGTTTGGTATTATAATCTTTATATCTGATACAAGATGTTTCCCAGCAGTCTGAGACTGTTCATCCCATGCCCTTGAGCTACCACAATTGTTTATTTTGTTATTTATTTACTAGAGTAATACATATGATAATGCAATAATTCTGATCTTTTAATGGGGTTGCCACTGCAAACCTGCTAGTGCTTGACTTTGTAAACCTGGTTACATGCGCACTCAAGAGAATTGCAGTTTGGGAATCTGCCCCTAACCCTCCCCAACCAAATCTCTAGATTTGATTTGCCAAGAAACCCAGTTAAAATATAACAATTTCTATGGTGTACAACCAGACAAGGTTTAGCTTTAATTTTATTTAGGTATTTTAGCAGCAAAACACCAGATACTGTTAAGTATAAGCAGTTAAAATAATACATAAACACAATAAAATTAAGGCAACTAGTATATTGGTTAAAACAAGTCATATCATCCCTTTGTATGTAATTTCAAAAAATTAGGATGGTCACTCACAAAACCATTGAAGTAGGTTCCACAGGTGGAGAGCCTGAAAAGCAAACTAATGCAATTGAAGTCTTATGATACACCTGTGGAACCAGTAGCAGATCCAGAGTGGCACAGCACAAAAACCTGAGTAGAGCTGCATGGCATCACCATCTCCCTTATTTAAGTGGGTCCAAAGTCATGAATGGACAAGTACACCAACACCAGGTTCTTATACATAATTCTGAAAATGAACTAAAATACACCAAAGGTTGTGCAGAACAGGGTAATATGTTGGTAAAAACTCTTACATGTAAATACCCTGACAATTAACTTTTGCACCATCCATAGATAATCCAGTTTGATGTTGGAGGGTCCCAGGTAGTGGACATTGCAATTATTCAGCCAGGAAGAGACTAAGGCATGGAATACTGCCAATAAATCAGCTTGGGACATAAAGTACTTAATCTTAGAATGTTTTGTAAATGGAAATTGGATGATTTCACAATAGTTGACACTTCCCTGAAGTGTCAACGTATGATCCAATGTAGTATCAAACCTTTCAACATAATCAAGCTTATTGCCATCATATAACATGACATTTGGTAGTTGGGGTACACAAACTTCTCAAGGTAGCATGAACTGTCATGGCCTTCATTGTGAAGTTGTTCAACTTCAACAGATTACATTGAAGTCAAGATGTCTTCAAGTTCGTCAGCCAGAGAATATACACTTGCCATTTCATCTTGTGGAAAGGAGAGGTATCTTTATGTGTCATCTGCATAACTATGGTATGTAAATCCTTTCTCCTTATAAAGCTGTCATTGGAAACATGTAAACTTTGAATAATAATGGACTGAAATTAGGATCTTGTGGTAGTCTACATTCCATGGGATAAGACAAAGATACATTCAGTTCATAACAGACCTTTTGGAAATGTCCAGAGGGAGAGAAATAAGATGTAAATTACTGTAAGACCATACAGGAGAGACCAACTGCTCAATCAGAAAAGCATAATCAACAGTATCAGATGCCACTAAGTGATGCAGGATGACCAATACCAAGTAGTACGGCTTATTTGTAGCCATTAGGAGATATTGTTGACTACTCGAACAGAGCAATTTATGTGCAATTGTGAATGCAAAATCCAGATTGAAAAGGTCCCATGAGCCGCTGACTATTAAATGAGTCTGGAGTTGCTTAAAGATAATCTTCTCAGTAACCTTTCTTAGGAAGAGAAGGTTTGACATAGGGTAATAATTTATCAAGTATATTTGGTGTGATATAATTTCTTGAGTGTGGGTGAAAAGGCTTCTTTCAAATCCAGTAGAAGTATCCCTGATCTCAAAAGTATAACCAACATCTGAAAAATCATTGATTTTGGAATGACAAGATTCATTATGACCCTTCTTGATGGGCAAGGATCCAATTACAGGTTATCGGTTGCATATTGAATACAGCAGTCGTAAACTCATCATGACTGGGGATATCAAACACCATCCAAAAAGGTGGAAATGGAACTGGCTCACATTAGAGTAGTAGCTATGGGGTCTAGTAGCAGAAGAGTAGATCTGATGGCAGCAACTGTAGGAGAATAGATGAGCAATGTATTCACATTCATTAGTAGACTGTACTGTTCTCATGGTTAGACAGGGTGGGCTGCACAGCCTCTCCACCACACAGAAAAACACAGCTGGTCATTTTGGTGTTGAAGAGATCTCCCTAGATTAAAAAAACAGATTGACAACAGATTTCTGCATGCAAGATGGTATAATGCTCCTCCAAATCAAATATATCCTTCTACTGACCCAACTACCATTGACCCTCCAACCTCTGCCTTTTCCATTGTAAGAAACAGACATCCTGGTGAAACCATAGTTCTTAGCTCCTAATAGCCACAAGGCAGACACAACTTTTGACAGAAGAATCAGGACCTAAGGATAAGGACCTTTTATAGTCCCTAACCAAAGCATACGGAGACTGAGCACCATGTCCATGAAGGAACTGAAGGATCACAGATGTAAACATCTCCAGAGAGATATGATTAATATAGCCAATCAACTTCAGCTCCATCACCATATGTGATTTCTTTACACCCAAAGGGAAGACCAAGCCTAAAGTATTACTTATTATGTGTGAAGCAGGAATAATAGCTTGAAAAACAATAACTTTTTCAGAGTGCATTTAAATCCTTTGTGAACCAGAGATTAAAGTCATTGAGCACAAGTAAGTGTTTGTGACCAAGTGAGTCAAAAATGAAGTCAGTAAACCTGTAGGAATGTCCTTACACAACTGAGTGGATGGTAGACAAGGAAAATCCTACAGTTTGCTCCTGCAATAGATATATTCATAAGAGTTGGTCTCCCCAAAGGCAGGCTGAATTGACCACAGTCCACAGCAGCCACAAGCATTAACTCCAACCTCGATCCTACCCCTCCTAGGGCACTACAACACCAAGAACTGTGGTGCAATGGCAGAGACCAAGTAAGGACCAAAGTTTATATCAGGGCACATCTTAGTAATGAATGCGAGCAGATGAAACCTGTTTGAAAACCTTTTTGCATCAAAATAAATGCATGAAAATGTTTCACCAAAATAAACATGCTCCATGGTGCAAAGAAGTGCAGCTCTGACCACCCCGATTCATGTAGTTGGCCTGGTTTGGCTGGAGGTAGTTTCAAGAGGCCAGATACAAGTTTGTCCATTCACAGGTCCACCACTGGGGCAGATACTAGACAGAGACCAAGAACAGTAACCTGAACATCCACAGGGCTCAGGGGGACAGCTTGCCAAGGATTATACAGCACTCAAATCGAGTGGGGCATGTCAGTGTGAAGTCTTGCTGTATGAGTCTCCTACATAGCATGCAATGCACATTTCCCGACAGTCACAGAGGAGTATGAGGTTAGGTGCATATTTGAAATCCTAACCCACTAAAAGTGACTGCTTCCCATCACCTGAGTCTCACCCCCACTGCCTGAATATAACGTGGTTACCAAACATTATTACCTCTGTAAAGGAAGGCCTCATTTACATGGTGATATGTGATGCTAAATATATACATATATATATATATATATATATATATATATATATATATATATATATATACATATATATGCAAAGCCAAGTGAAGGTCAGTACCATAAAATGTACATAAAACACAAATAAGGAACTGATGCTGCCACCAGGCCTTTAAACATAAAATAAAACTTTAATAAAAACGAATGATAAGCACTTTCTGGTTTCAGTGAACCCTTCCTGCGATCTGCCATTACCAATTGAAATGTTGTTTAAATATAAAAATTGTAATCAATCAGATGTCCATATGGAGACGCTGCCTCTCTTAAACAATAATCAAATGGTTTTGTGTAGTTTCTGCCCTTTAAGAGTCTGTTTTAGAGGTATATTCACATTAAGCCCTGGAAATGTGCAGGCTTAAAACTCAGCTGTCCACTTCATTTCATTACTTTCCGTTCTTAAGTTGACATCTCCCCCTCTGACATTATCAGAAGTAACGTGTAATGCTATAAAACAAAAATAATGATCAATATTGTCATTGATATGTTTGGCCAGGGGGTTCTTTAAATTTCGTAGCCTAATATTACTAGTATGTTTCGAGATGCATTCTTTGAACGATCTATCAGTTATCCCTACATAGAAAGATGAACATAGTTGACATACAGCTAAATAAACCAAATGTTTGGTTTTGCAATCTGCATAAGTGTGACATTTGTACTTGTCTACTGTGTTCGTCCTTCTGTGTAGGAAAAACTGACAGATCGTTCAAAGAATGCAACTTGAAACATGTCAGTGATATTAGGCTACAAGATTTAAAGAACCCCCTGGCTAAACATGTCAGTGACAATAATTATCATTATTTTTGTTTTATTGTTTGTTTTGCTGGCACTACATGTTACTTCTGATAATGTCAGAGTGGGGATGTCAACTTAAGAACTGAATGTAATGGGATGAGGTGGATAGCTGAGTTTCAAGCCTGCATGTTTCCAGGGCTTAATGCAAATATACCTCTGAAACCATCCCTTAAAAGGCAGAATCTACAGAACCATTTGATTGCTTTTTAAAAAGGGCAGCATCTGCATATGGACATCTGATTGGTTACAATATTTATATTTAAACAAGGTTTCAATTGGTAATAGCAGATCTGAGGAAGGGTTCGGTGAAACCCGACAGAGATTATCATTTGTTTTTATTAAAGTTTTATTTTGTATTTTATATATATATATATATATATATATATATATATATATATATATATATATATATATATATATATATATATATATATATATATATATATATATATATATATATATATATATATATATATATATATATATATATATATATATATATATATATATATATATTTATATATATATATATATATATATATATGTATATATATATATATATATATATATATATATATATATATATATATATATATATATATATATATATATATATATATATATATATATATATATGTATATATATATATTTAAATATATATATATATGTATATATATATATATATGTGTATGCTAGCAAGATGGTTGATCTTGTGTTAGGCCGACAGCTGCTTGGTCGACCTTGTACGGTTGTCTGTGCAGATGATTGACAGGTGTGCGTGGCTGCATAATTCCCAGGGTTACCCTTACCCCATGTTTGTGCAATTTCAGAGTTAGTATATATATATATATATATATATATATATATATATATATATATATATATATATAGAATTAGCTGGCCTGCAAAAATGATTTTCTTGATTCCTTTTTAGATGTAGATTTTGCATGTGCTGCGGCTGTTTACCAGCAAATGCTTAGTGTTGAGTACAGTTTTTTCGACCTTCTGGGGTCAATATTTTTGCAGTTGACCCATGTTTTTTAGATTAAATGTGGTATAATATACATATTTGGTTAAAACAGATTATGTTCAACAAGATAAACTGCATTGTCTCAAAATCAAGACAGACACCACCATCTAATCTGCATAAAAAAAAAAAGATTATTATTGTTCTAGTGTGGTGTCAGAAATGCATGTTTTACTGACAATTTTTGTAAGTGACCTCTGACCTCATTCTGTTCCCATGGTCCCAGAATTAATAAAGAAATAAGCAGAAGCTTTTTCTCCTCTACACTTTTCAGTTACATGGCTGCCTTCATGTACTACCAGCCCCAAATACTTTGCCCCATTTTCTTTCCACATGTGTTTTTCTACATTATTTTATTATAAGCAAATGCAGTTTTATCTCTGACATACATCAACAGAATATCAGTAACGTGGTCACCATTCTCCAATGCCAGTCCAATTCATTAAAAATTCCCTCTCATTATTATCAGTCAAGACTCAATGTTAATGTTATTTTATTTCAAAACAATAAATAATTATTTTTGCTTCTACTGTTGTATTAAAGTTGTCACTTTCTGGTGATGTAATTCCTTATATTGCACTTACCTACTTTTGTACATTTGTTTTCTAATAATGTTCACTCATTTTTTGATTACATGTTAGGTTGTAGGAAAGCTAGTACCTATCCCACTTTTCTGTGGACAGAAGGTAGAGAAACTAGTTCTAGATAGGATGCCAGTCTCTTGCAAGTTTACACACAAACACACACACATGTATGTGTGTGTATATATATATATATATATATATATATATATATATACATACACACACACACACACACACCAGTTTGGGGGATCACTGCTTCACCTATGGAGTATATTTGGGATTTGTAAAGAAAAGGTATTAAGAAAATCCTTCTATGTTTCTCAGCTTATAAGCAAGGACATTGAATCTAGGTTGAGAGAGGTCATCATACCATTGTACTTAGCCCTCATCAGATCCATCATAAAGTATAGTGCCCCCTTTGATATGTAGCTAACCAGATACATACAGCAACTGGAATGTCCACAAAGGCTCATTGCAAAAAGAATACAGGGAGTAAACACAATATCCTATGCTGATTGCCTCAAAGCTCTGTCTCTTTACTTGGTATCAAAAGATTTCTGAGAGGTGATCTTTGCCTGGCATATAGGGCATCCCTGGACCCTGTTTTGATGAACTTTTTGCACATCCACAAAACAAAAAGCAATATACACCTACTAGATTAAAATACCTACATTTTTGTTTGCAACATAAACAGGATACATTGGAGAGACAGTTCCCATTCTCACAGAATTTCCATTCCCTGGAACTGGCGACCCATCCATGTGAAGAAGTGTGTGTTCCTTCCTTTCCCTTTTTAAGTGCAGCTTGGACCAATGGATGGGTAATTGGAAATTCACCCCTGGTCTGGCTCCCATGTCTCTGATAGACAAAGCAGTCAGCAAATCACGAACTGTATAAATCATATTTGTGGTCAGATTTGAGTTGCATGGCTAGGCTTACAATGGCTCTAGTGGTCATTAGTCTAGTATATGCCTGTGAATCTATAAACTCGAGCATGTGGCAAAAAAGCATGCAGACACAAGAGAAGACATGCAGGCTGCCTATTGAAAGCATTCTGACCAAGAACCAAACCAGTCACCAAGTGCTGTGAGAATACTAGGCAAATGTGACTTGAGTAATTCAGTGTTATGCAATATTCAGAATTGTGCTTGTTCAGCTACTTGAAAAAAAAATGTTATGCATTTTTTATCCATAGTTCTAATAGTAAGTGGGCTGATGTCTGATTAACCTCACTCTTTTTTAAATTTTGGAATGGGTTGAGGAGGGTGCCACCCTCCCTTATTAACATGATTAACTTCAAACTATGTAGAGAATTACTTATTTTAAGGTTATTAAAACTGAACACAAGCCATTGTGAAATTGGAGTCCAGTCATAAATTAATGAAATGCAACTCCCTGATGTTTTTGGAGCAAATTATTAAGTCTGGTTGAGTCTTTTTCTGATCAAGTTCAGATCATACAGTATTTCACTCAAAGGAAGTAAAAATGTTAGTGATGTAAAGTTTACATTATGCTATAGTTAGCTAAAGATCTCCGGATGATGTGACAACTATTTTATAATACCAGATATTTTTATCATTCGATATGAGAACCTAAATTATGCAGTAGTAAAAATTTTAGTCATTGTGATGCATTGCTGACATGCTGTTTAATGTAGGTGAAACAGAGCATTAATTATTTGATTGATTTTTTTTTTTTTTTGCATATCAACAAAAAAAGAAGAACAGGCTCTACAAGAGAAACTGTCCCCCTGCAGAGGCTGCTTCAGCAAACTATACAGTAAATGAAACTAAGCAAATATTTCCCAGCTTGAGGCTTTCACACAAGATCAGAGTGGTTGTTATGTACAGCAGGAGGATGTAAGTTGTCCTAGTTCTTAACTCATTCACTCCTAGTAGCTGTGGAGTGTCACACCTCTACCATTGTATTGCATCCTAATCATTGTATTGTATCTTTACTTACCTGAGGATTTTTTGAAAATCAAGTTAAAAACAAAAGCCATACAAATGTAAATATCTTCCCTTGGATTCAGAAATATGCCTGGCATGATTGCTTATTGCCCTCATTGGGTACTGCTCATACAGTATTGAGCCCCAGAGCTTATTATTAGAAAATTGAAAACTCACTGTTGTCCTCGCTAATTATTAATCCCACTTATGCCTAGAGCAGAACCTGCAGTGAAGGAGTGAATTCTGCAGCAGCTACAATGGAGTCAAATGAAATAAGGGCAGAGTTTAGATGGTGGATATGTCTCAGCATATGCACATGTGCTAAGAAGAGAGAATATGAAAAAAGTGGCATGTTACTTTAAAGGGCCACTGCACTGCTCAAATTTGCTTTTGACCATATTAAGGAGTGGAAGTTTAAGTATATGGCAATAAGAAAAAGGGGGCATTAAGTAGGGGAAAACACAAAGTGGAGACAGGGAAGGGAAAATGTGAGAGAGAGAGTATACACGTTTTTGTGTGTGTGTGTGTGTGTGTGTGTGTGTGTGTGTGTGTGTGTGGGTGGGTGAGTCAGGTAGCCATTTTTTTACAAAACTGAATGTTAGGGAAGGACGTAAGGTAGATGACGATATAGTAAAAGCTGAGTGTACATATCCGGGTCAAACACATAACAGAGACTAAAGACTGACAGGAGATGCTGACAAAACTGAAGGAGGATGAGGAGAGTGGAGTCAGATATATACAAAGTGAGGACACTGGTGATGAGGAAGACTGGACAAACACAGAGAAAGACAGTGACACAAAAGGAAGTGATATACCAGGCTGGGGATAGGGTGGGTATTGTCAACAGTGCTCCACTGACCCTGTAATACTCAGGAGGGGTGTTCAACAACATTCTGGGTCCTGCCTGAGGTGGTTTTGGTAGGGGTGGACAGTGACATGACTGTACTATGGCTGATGCAGTCATTCAGCTGCTAGTCCAACTGCTCCCCTATCAGCTCTACCTCCTCCTCTAGAGCAAAAACTAGCCATCCCTGGCAGAGCCACCAGCAGGAGTGATGGCATTCCCAGCCACTGAAACAATATCAGGGGTTAGGGATACTGGGCACCATGCAGTCCACAGCTGCAGCCACCAGGGAGACAGCCCATGATTTGCATGGGGAGATCCAAGCAATGGCTTAGCATACTGGCAGTGCTGCAAAATAAAGGGAGAAAAATAACATAAAATTAGATAAAAAGAAATACAAGTGAAAAATGAAGGGATGGGGGGGGGGAGAGATTGGCATAAAATCAGTATATTAACTTATGACATATATATGACTAATGATATAATGCAAATTATAATTATAACTGCAAAAAAGAAAACCTGATTAGCAGCATGGGTGTCTGATATGTAAAGGATGCTATGCTGCAATGTACTATCCTGACAGGATGGTCACAGGTAAACGTTCTGAGTGTACTACTTGAGCCTGTTATATTCAAGTGTAACAATGCTATTTTATCTACAAAAGTGCTGGGACCTCACTATGAGCCATACTATACCTATTCTGTGCTGTAAGAATTGCAGGTGTTCAGGCCTAAAATAGGAACAGTTACATAAGCACACATATGCTACCTGCATAATTGTTCAGTCATGCTCTGAATAGCATTCAAACCTGAGTAGAAATATTTATGCATTTAAATATACCCACACTTGCCACTCTACGGTGACTGACTGCCCCATAACTAATACAATAATGTAATTGTCTAAAAGAAGAACACTTAAAGGTGTACGTACCCCTGGTCCTGGAAGCCCTTTCCATCCTCCTGTGGTATAGGAGATGAACGTCCTATATAGCCTCCAGAGTAGTACAGTAAAATATAACAACTTAGTCATACATCTACTACATAGTATGTATTAAGCAGAAAATCAATTATCTCTGTAGAGCAGACAGATACTTACAATACATCTCATATGCCCTTATTGTGACATCTGCTCAGAAGGTCAGGGTGGTACCACCACATCATGGCAGTTGTGCCTGCACTGCTGTCCAGCACAAGCTATGCCAGTGATGTCTGAGACTCTGCTGGCAAGACAGTGACAGGCATCCAGCTTATACTGGGGATTCTCATAGGTGCCTTATAAGCAGGTGCCCTTAGTGGTCCCTGTGCAGCAAATGCAGGAAGATTTTGGATTCCTTACTACACTACTGGACACCCTGCCTCACACAGTGCTATTAGAAGCCATGGGCATTCTGAAGGTGTCATTCCATGGAAATATTACTGACCTACATTCATGCCTGTTGTGTGTTTCTCCACATGTCATGCAACATAGGACATCTTAGTAGCACAACTGTAGCACTAAACATGCTGACATGTCAGGGTGGTATAGAGGTATGCAAAATGGCAGAAAATATATGCACTACCTGGATGAAGCTTAGCTTTGAGAGTAAATGTGCTCTGTGGTGCATCCATCATCTGTT
This sequence comes from Protopterus annectens, assembly GCF_019279795.1. NCBI lineage: Eukaryota > Metazoa > Chordata > Ceratodontiformes > Protopteridae > Protopterus > Protopterus annectens. The sequence continues at coordinate 166,012,326 of NC_056732.1, forward strand.
AATGTAAAATATATTACATGACAGCCATGTTAGAGTCATTGATGTGCCACACAAGTTCAGTGCACCCTACATGTGTATATGTGGGTTCATGAGAGTGAGAGATCCCTGAGGCATGGCTATGTCTACAGTTATGACACATATACCAGTTCAGAAACAGACATGAGTTGGGCTCCCATTAGCATACGGACCATCTTCAGAGCCTTGAATTTACATTTTATTTATTTAACATTTGGTTACCAGGAAAGTCCAACTGGGACAGACCCATTTTCTGCAGAGGCCCAGAGAGAAATGCAGATGCATGTCTTTGGAATGTGGGAAGAAACCGGAGTACCCAGAGAAAACCCTTGTGAATGCAGGCAGGACATGCAGACTCTGCACAGAAAGCACCCCAGCTGAGAATTGAACTGGTGAACATCTTGCTTGTGAGGTGACAATGCTAATTGCTGCACCACTGTGCTGCCCATAAACCCTGGTTGCAGTTAAAAGCCTTATCATGCTATGGAAAATCACCTGCTGCATCACAGTCACTACTCTGTTATATAAACATAAGATGTTTGGAATAGAAGCTGTATATCTTCTTTATGAGTAAGCTATAACTTTTTCTGTCTTTATTGCTTTTCAGTTAGCTGCTGTCTATGCAGTGTACCATTTTAATACTGGACCATTTATAAGCCTCTTTTGCTGTAAACACCACAACCAAAGCAGCTGTACTAGTTTCAAGAGAAGGTTACCTAGGGTGACCTGGCTTGAAGTGAAGGAGCAACTCAGCATTAAAGCTGCCAAGCATACTTTTAGAAGTCATGTGTACCACCATTATAAAAGTTAATAAAATATTATACAGGTGTCAGTTATGTGGTTAATGTTTTTTTTCTATGAGGTGATCGTTTTTTTGTTAATAGTCACCATAGAGGTAGTATATACTTAGCTTATGTGCAGCCATGCATTTATTGATATATGTATACTGTGTTAGCATTGTGTGAGGAGTGTTTTTGTGGTGGGGTTTGATAAAAGCAAGAATAATTACCACAGTTGTATGAAACTATTAGTGGAGATGATTGTTAAGGCATTTTATAAATGTACCACAACTCTTTGTCACTAGCATCAGTACAATTTGGCATGCAATACCCAGAAAACCTGCACAATATTGGAGATCTGTCAGTGACACCTCTATTAGACAGGATATACAGAATATTTGAATGTGTCTGCATGGCAGTATATGTCACTGAAACCATCAGTATTCTGCTTCTGTTTGAGGAACCTGTACCCTGCCTGCCAGTGGTCCACCCATGTACAGGTTATGTATCTTTTGAAAAATGTAGTCTGTATCTCTAAAGATACATACAGTAGGCACCCATGCATACAATCCCTTGCAGTGAATCCTGCCAAATTCAAGGTTAGCAAAGGGCAACTATCACACAGAAAATTGGTGACAGTGCTGTTTGCTTGAAGTTCCTTGGATGAAGTCAAATGCAGTCTGTACATAGCATGTATACAAGCTTGTTATCTTAATTGTGGTGGGGGAAATGTTACAATGTTATATGTGATGTGAGTATATCTATGTGCATGCACAGGTGCTTGTGTGTGTGTGTGTGTGTGTGTGTGTGTGTGTGTGTGTGTGTGTGTGTGTGTGTGTGTGTGTGTATTACAGGTTATCTTTATATTTTATAAACAATTAGCATCACAACAGGAGCAGTAGACTGCATAAGCTTGTGTACAAGAAATTTGTCCATATCTGTATAGTCACAGACATTATTCTGTCCTCACACAGCATAATGCATCAGAAGTTGCAGTTCTTCCATGCACAGAATGAGATACTACTGCAGACCTCTGCCTCCACAGTCAATGTTCAGCCCTCATTGCTGTCAGTGACTATGTAAGGATTACCAGCTGGTCAGACACTGGCCCACCAACATCATTCAAGCTGCAAAAGAAAACGCTGCTCACCTGGCACAGAAGGTTATTGTGACAGGAGGTTGTCTCACTGCGCCACTTTTATCTGAGACAGAGGAATTCCTTGACTCCTTTAATGGAGGATCAGAGACATCAGTATCACTCAATGAGGTGCTGGATATTGAAGCAGAACTGTGATGTGCTTTTAGATATCTTCCAGGTGTTTATCAATAGTGTTGCACAGAATGCAGATTGCAGAACTGCAAAGTGTACTGTACATCACTAAATATAGTTTTTCTTATTGTGTAGGAGCATCAGGGCTCAAAAGAAGAAGAGCACCTAAGAAAGGTAAGGTGTAACATATTACACTTCACTGCTCTATGGTATGCTTTTCATTTCTTCACTGGTAGTAAAGTAATGGTGGTAGGTCTTACTTATTGTGGGCATTTTTATTTGGTGTCTTAACAAGTTGCATACTTTTCCAGCATCTCCATCATGGGTTTGCCACTGACCAATGTTGGAGATGACTTTGATTCTGATAACTGTATTTATTTAATTTCATTTTACATTTGTTTGTCATTGTAGAACACTGATCAAGCCTGGCCAAGTGCAGACTCAGGCCCAGTTATGATGAGCAACCAATTAATGTATATAGAAGATGTAATATCATAAATATTGTTTAAATAAAACATAGGTAATAGTAAAGTACTTTGGTTATAGAACATAAAAATAAATACAGTGCATTCAATATATAAAATAACAGTAAAAACAATATCATAAGGACTATTGCAAGTTGGCTTTAGTGCATATGAAATGAAAGCAGCCAGATGGTGGAATGGTGGAATGGAGATGAATATAGTATGGAGATGCATAAAGTCAAATGTGGATGTTCATGAGGGAGTGAGTTTCATGCCATAGATATATTCGGTATGGGCCAGTATTCCTATTCATGCAGCTCAACTACTTCTAAACGTGGGCTTGTTAGAACCCAAGACTCTCCAAGGTGAGGGGGCTCTCATGAATGGGGGCATGCATAGGATGCCTGCTGGTTTCCTGTGGGTGGCCTGGATCTCTCCATATGAGCCCCCACAGTACTGAAATGTCTACTGATGCCAAGCACATATAAATGCCTTCAGTACCCAGTTCCTCACATGCACATGGTAACAGTGCTCCCTTCCAGAACAGTTTACCTAAGGCCACAACCCATCCCATGTCTTACACACACAGCAAAAAGTTTCTTTCAGATAGAACAACATGCATATATTTCCCTGTAGAAAACAATTTACATTTCTGCCACCTGTGCAAATTATGTTAACTGTGCCCTGTACTTTGTTACTTGGGTAGCTCATGTCTAATGCACAGTGTGACCAGCCTATGGATGGGTAAGCACAGCCTGGTTGTAAGTTTGCAGATGTAACTTTTACTGTCTACCATGTCCACCACTGATCACTGCAAGTTCTCAAATCCACACATACTTTGGTATCCACAGGGATAGGAACTCCATGTCTCCCATGAGCCTGTGGCTGAGAATGACACATCTCGACCCAGTCGTGCAATTAGGGCTGAATTATGACTTTTGTGAGCCCTTTGTAGTTTTGATTTTGTGGGCCCCTCCTTCCATAAAAATAATAGTACTAAAATTATATTTCATATGCCTTTCAGTATTCTTTCATATTTTTACAGAGAGATAAGGAATAGTAAGTAATAAACTATGTTATTTTGTTATAACGATCAGTTATTGTCAATTAATAAAAATGCCTATTGCTCAACATTAAAGTTAAAAAATGTTAGTATTTATGGTATGTCTGTTGGGTATATATAAAATCATCAGTTTAATGTTCACATTTTATACATTTCTTCACTTTTTTATTAAATGTTTGTTAACCGAAAGCAGTCCTCACCTTGGAAGAAGCAAACATTTGTGCAGTCTTGGAGACCTAGTTCAAGGCTGTGGAGAGCACCCCCAGCTTTACTGGGTTACACCTCCTTCCACACATTCAGACCACAAACTGAAGGCATGAAAACTAAAGGAGGTGGTGTATCAATATTTATTAAAATAAATAAATACACCTCCAGATTGGTTAAATGGTATGATTTCCTGGAGATACTTCAGATGCAATTAACTGTAAGTAGGACACCTATTCAAGTCATTGCCAGCTACAGGACCCTCTCCATGAATCAGGACACCCACTCTGCCTATTTGGATCTACTTGAGTCTATCAAGATGCATCTGAACACCATGTTTATGGGTGACTTTAACTACCCTTCCATTGACTGGGTAAGTTACTCGTGCTCATACTCATTTGCCCAAAGGTTCCTGACTTCTTTAACTCCAGTGCCCTGGACCAGCTGGTTGACATCCCCACAAGGGATGCCAACATCCTGGATCTGGTGCTTACCAAAGTGGAGGACCACTGTTGCACCCTCATTGTGAGTGAGGTCTTTCCTGGTGAGATCTGACCACAGATCAGTCGCATTTGAAGTAACTATCACACCTTACCCTCCCCTCAGCAGCAACTAAGCTAAATAACTTCTCCAAAGCAGATTATAACCTATTATGGGATGATATAAATAACTTTGCTGCACCCCCCCAATGGAATTGGCAACTATGCCGAGTTCTACACCAATGCTTTATACAAATACCTGTATAACTGCATTGACTCAGTCATACCTGATAGGACCAAAACAAGCTCCTCAAGGAAGAACAAACCTGCCTGGTGGACAACTACCATTAACAGACTTAACAATAACAGGAAGAAATTGCTGACTAAGAGTAAGAGAGAGTGAGCCCTAAACTGGAAACACTCCCTCCTCACCTTAAACAAGCAAATAAGATTTCTTGTGAAGTCCTCCAAAGGAAACTACAAATCTAAATTAGCTTCCTCAACTAAGGACAACTGTAAGGTATTCTTTAGTTACATTTGTAACATAAAAGGAAAGGCCCAGATTTGTGCCAATCTGCTATTTAGTGATACTACATATAGTGAGCCTGTGGACATAGCTAACCTGTTGGCCGACAGTTCTGTGAAAACTTCACTTCCCTGGCCCTGCCACACATACCCCATGACATCTCTACCACCTGTCTCCTACCTTTTATCTCTTAAGAGCAGGTTGTAAATGCCCTCCCTAAGGCAAAAAAAACAGCATCTATGGGATCCGATAGCATCCCAGGTTGTGTCCATCATGGGCTCCAACAAGAATTAGCAACACCATTGGGTACTGTTTTCAATCATAGTCTAAGCACAGGCTTCATCCCAGCTGAATAGAAAATGGCCACCATTATTCCCTTGCACAAAAGTGGTTCTTCCACTGACGATAGGGACGATAGACCTATTAGCCTGACTAACCTTATCTGCCAGGCCATGAAGCGAATCATCATGGATCTTATCATTAAAGATATAGGTAATGTCCAAACACTTGACTCTACTCAGTTTGATCATGCCATCTGATCACGAAAGGGTTCGCATCAAGATCTAAGGATGTAATGGTGCCCCTCTACTCTTCCCTCATCAGACCCATTATTGAGTACAATGCACCAATTGGAATGTACCTGGCTAGACATCTCCAGCAGCTGGAGAGACCACAGAGGTACCTAACCAAGAGGATTACTGACCTCAAACAGTTTCCCTATGCAGCACGATTGAAAAAGCTAAGTCTGTTCTCTGTTGCATACCGCTTTCTCAGAGGCGATCTCTGTCTAATGTACTGAGCCATGTCCAACCCAGAATTGTTGAACATGCTCCATCTTAGCAAAACCAAATCTACTCGAGCTACATGCTCTAGGGATATAAACCTCAACACAACAATGAATAGAACATGCTGGAGGGATAGATTCCTTTCGCAGAGACTTCCCTTACTATGGAACAGGGTTCCGATCTACATAACACAGAGCCCCTCACTATCACTCTTCAAGAGGAACCTTGATGAGTGGATGGGTAACAGAAAGTTCACACCAGGGATCACACCAACAGCACTACTAGATAGGGGCCAGGGGTACTAGCTGCTAGTACAAGGGTCTAGGGAACCACTAAAGGGGCGGTGAATACTGCACAATATGGCTGGGCTAATATATGCCTTCGGGCAGATAGCCCAGTACCAACCTATGAACCTATAAACCTGATGGACTTCTTCGAGCCAGTCACCAAGGTCCTGGATGAGGGGAAATCTGTGCATACAGCCTATGTAGACTTAGCCAAGGCTTTTGACACTATCCCCCACTCAGGCATCATTGACAAACTCACCCAGCTGGGTATCAAACCTTTTATTGTTAGATGGGTCACTAACTGGCTTACTGATAGAACAGATATAGTCAAAATAGGGGAATCTACCTCCAACAGCAGACCAGTAACCAGTGGTGTTCCACAGAGATCAGTCCTGGGACCTGTACTGTTTGGAATCTATTTTCTCCAAAGTACAAGCAAAAGCTAAAGGTCTGTTGCTGACAAAGTTTACTGATGACTGCAAACTGGGAGCGGTCATAGAATTTTCAAATGATGTCAACATCCTACAAGAGGGTCTTACACAAACAAATGATTGGTGCCAAAGTCATCGCCTTAAACTCAGTGCAAAAAATTATTATTATCCCTTTCTGTAAGAGCGACCACATCAATATTAGCACCTTAAATACACACTCAGTGGTGAGAGACCTGGGCACACAGGTTGACACCGACCTTACATTTGAGCACCATGCCTCCACAGTGGTAAAAAGGGCATTCTATATTGCTCATCTCATAAATAAGGGCATTGCCTCCAGGAAAAAAGAAGTTATAACCTCCCTGTGCTTTTCCATCATCAGGCCAATAATTGAGTACAATGCCCCTTTTGGTATGTACCTTTCCAAGCACCAGCAGCAATTGGAGAAACCACAAAGGTTCCTCACAAGGAAAATTCAAGGTGTTCAGCATGTGTCCTGTGTGGGTCATCTGAAATCACTGTCCCTTTATTCTGTTTCACACAGACTATTTAGATGCAATCTCTCCCTTGCATATAAGGCATATAAGGCAATCCCTGACCCTGCTTTATTGGAAATGCTGCATATCAGCTGGTCAAATGGCACATGGGTTACTCGCTCTAAAGACCTTAACCTGGTATGTGACATTAATAGAACCTGCTTGAGGGAGAGATTTGTCTCCCAGAGGTTACCACACCTTTGTAACAGGCTCCCACTTCATGTCAGAGCACCTCATTGGCCCTCTTCAAATGCAGTCTGGATGATTGGATGGGTAGCTGTAAATTCACCTTGGGGGGGGTTCCACCTGTGGTCCTCTTGGACATGGGCATTAGATGCTGACTATGGAAGTAACAGAACTTGGCTAGGCTTGTAAGGGCCCTAGGACCATTAGCCTAGTAACTTCCTATGATCCTGTGAGCCTGTGAACTGTTACGTTGTGTTTTGTCATTACTCTAGTCAAAAGTGTAGCATCAAAATATGGTGTCTATGATGAGAATGGAAGTAAAATGTTCTGAAGCCGTAGGCTGTGAGTAGGTGGCACCTATGGGTAAGTCTTCATTAGCGACATCATTACTACACTTATGACTGTACGAAAAATATAATATAAAATATATAATACCAAAATGTTTTCAGTTTCGATCATTTAAAACGATGTGTATTATAAGTAATTTTATCAGTAAGTTAGCTTATCATTTATTTAGATTAAGGATTATAGAAAATAATTTACTAATTTAGTAAATACAGGATTGTTGTTTACAATGAGTGAATAAGTTTAAATTATATTAACTTCATATGCATATTTTTGTAATGTCTGTATTGTATGTTTTTATATTTGAAAAAAGTTACATCTGAAATATATACAACTTATTTCACAAACTAATGATAATTTGTTCTATATAAGTACTGTATTATATGTACGTGTGAAAAATTATTCAGTAAAATGCAAAATGTGTTACTGATGAGTCTGTTTTGATGTAATATTCAATTGTAGAGTTGAGCTTTCTCTTTGAATTATTGCAATTAAAATATAAAGCATTACATTTTTCAATACTGTATTTCTTTGTCCATATTTTTAGTAAATAATCTTTAGAGATGTGATACAAATTGTTATCCTTATTTATGGTTTTAAATTGTCTGATGGCTAGAAAAGATGGAAGAAGAAAGAAAGCTTGGAGGACAGTTTTAAAAAGAATAAAAGACTGATAAAATGTGTGACAGTAAGCAATGAAAGTAGTGCTATCTACTCTACAGGAAGTACTACAAATTCGTAAGAAGGTAATGTCAATGGACAGTAAAGAAAAGAGGACCCTGTCACAAATACAAACTCTATTAAAGCAACATGTGAAAAAAACAGCTTCAATGGAACCTTATTGGAGATACCAGTTCTAATAGAGTAGATTATGAAAAACTGACTTTAGACTCCAGTTACAAAATAAAATACCATAGTGATCCACTGGAATGGGTTGTAATACCTGATCTCAAGAATATTGTACAAAATATCCTTTTGCCAAACTTGAAATCAAGTTCTCTACAAATGGATAAACTATTTGATGATAACATGGGTTACGGAAAGAGAGTATTTTTATCATGCAAATGAACAACGAAGAGACAATAAAAAGTGATTAGTTGGTTTATTCACCTTCTGGGGTAAAGTATATTGTTACTTATGCAAATTATTCAACATATATTTAAATATAATATCTAATCAATTTCAAACTGGTTTTAATGATTGAAAAAATGTAATGGTAATATTTATTTCTCATGAAAAAATCCAGAGATTTTGTTAGTGTCTTATCAATGTTGCAGTATAGAAAAATATACACTTTTTATGGAGTTGCAGAAAGAAAATAAGAAATTGTATGCCTACTGGCAAAAAATATTAAAGGCAGTACTTGCAGTAGTAACATTTTTTGACAAAAGAAGAATAGCTTTCCATGATGGTTCTTATTTGCATAATTGTTCCATTAATGGTAATTTCTGACTATTAAGTGGTTACCTATACCTGACCTACAAGGCACTCAAAAAATCCAGCCCTGAAGGAGATGCTACACATCCACCAATCAAACAGCACAAGGAATCTAGGGATCTAAACTTAGTCAGAAACTCAAAGAAAACATGCTGCAGAGACAGATGTGTGTCTCAAAGCTGCCTCTTCTTTGGAAAAGGCTTCCTATTCACATTAAGCAGAGCCCTTCCCTGGCCCTCTTAAAATGCAGTTTGGATCAATGGATGGGGAAATCAAATGTTTATACCTGGGTTAGCACCTATGTCTTGTGGACAGGGCCAGTTTGTAAGATACTTAAGGCATAGCCACAAATGCATGCCATCCTCTTGCCTCTAGGGGCCATATATTGGTTAAATTGAATTATATTGGCTAGGCTTGTAAAGACTGTTAAGCCATTAGCCTAGTAATCCCTATGAACCTTAGTTTTACTGATTTGCTATCAGAATTTGATCCATTTGTTAAAGATCATATTCAAAAGTATATAAATCCTGGAAAGAGAAGTGTTTCATACCTTTCTGCCTACACATATGATGGATTCATAGACTTACTGGGGTTTAGGGTATTGGCACAGATAACATTAGAAATAAAATATGGTCATTATTAAGGAATCAGTGTTAATTCAACACCTGATGTTAGCCTAACAGATCAATTGACTTAAAAATTGGGAGGTGGTCAAAAGATTTCTTAAACTTGAACAGCATGATGGAAAATGCTTATCTGATATTTCCTGTAATGCTCCCAAACAAGATGACATAGGTATAAAAACTATAGGTCCCAGTCATACAACAATGCTAGCATTATAAGTGTAGTGTATACTAGAGTGCAAGCACAATTTGGTAATGTTAACAGTTTAGCTGAATTAGTTCCTTGCAGTGCTCACAGTACAACTTTAGTTGTTATATCTGCAGAAGAGTGTTACACAGAAGAAGACAAGTTTTTTTAGCATTCTGCAAAGTGTTTATTCATTCTTTGGAGCCTCACTATAAAGGTGGATAAAAATTAAAGGAAAATTTGAAGAAAAATATAAATGTTGTGGACAGTTTATCCTTAGTTTATTTGAAACTAGAAAGTCAGTCAGAAATGATGCTGCTAAATCTCTTTGTGAAAATTGTAATGGAATCCATTAAGCTTTACTGATAATAACCACATGTGAATGACAAACACTTAATGTTATTCATAAGGCAAAAAACATAAAAAAACTCAATAATTTCAAAATAACTTTGATGTATGTAATTTGAAAGGATATTCTCCAAATGTTTCACATTATCAGTAAGGCTTTACAGCATCATGTGCAATAATGAATCTTTATGCTAACCTTTTGGCTTATTTACATACCACATGAAGTAATTTCAACACATTTGAGGATTTAGCAAAAATAGATAAAAATCACAGAATTTAATAAAAAATTTAATTATTTTTAGTTGAAGATAGACGTACCAGTGAAACTGATAAAAAACTAAATTTGAATGCAGATGCTTCAGGCAAATTCAGAAATCTTTTTTTATATATTATTATAGATAGGCTAACTGCAGAATTGAGAAAAATGATTAATTGCCTGTTGATAGCTACATAACAGATTATTTATTTATTTTGTTAAAGGATCTGTGCTTAAAGATTAAATTGTTATGAAAAGAAAAGCAGTAGTTTGAGTATACCATACATATTTTGAAGAACTTGTTAATGAATTTTTGTTATTGTGAAACTGTTTCCTGAAAAAAAATGAATAAATTGCTTGTTGCACAAACTGAACAAAGAGTAGTTACAAGTTTTACAAATGTAAATATCACATTGTGAATTTACTTATCAATTTTTGGAAGTAGTGTAGGTGAAAGGTTATTTTCCAAATTGTCTATAATTTCAGTGCTGTGAAGGGCATGAATGTTAAGCATAATTGGATGGCATAGCACCTCTGAGGGCAATGTCATGCAACATTATGATTACCAATGGTGAGTACTGCCTGTAACATATATAGGTTTGTTAATGCTCTGGCTACCAATAATATCATTCCACTATTTGCCTCCTGTACATCCAGGATTCTATGGTGGCCATTCTCTGTGTAATTCATTCTTACACTCACAAAGTATATGTTTCTGAATCACTTCATAATGTTTGACCTCATTTGCATCTGCTGAGTCCCTCATTTTAATAACATTCATTACCATGCCAGTATACTGCCCTTAGTATACAATACATTCAGTTATGTTTCTTGGTCTCCTCGCTGTTGCTCAGTGTGTCTTTGAATCACACATATCCTGAGCATGGCCACTCACTGTGCAGAATTGCTGACTATGACATAGAAAGTGTTTCAGAATTCCAGGATATGTGAACAGTAAATGCAATGTAAAAAGTGCAAACAACAGTATTTTCAGTAAAACTGTTCTTTGCAATAATAAATATCATTACATGCAAAGTGTATAATTTTAGTTATATATATTATAATGGAAAAAAATAAATCCAGCCTTATATTTTCTTTAGATTTCCACAAACAACTTTTTGCATCTTGGAAACTATACAACCTAGACTCATAGACTGGGATTCAGAGAAGATAGCACAAATCATTGGACAAAATTAGAACGTGAGTGGAGATGCATGGGATGTGACTGATCCAGAGATACAAGTAGCATAATTTTACATCCTGGCAAAATTACAGTTAATATCATATTCTAATGGGCGTACCTTCGTTGAAGGTTGTGCATCAGAGCTGGCAACTCAGTACGTAAAAATCTGCTGCCAATCATTAGCGGACCGGAGTTCCGCTGTGGCAACCCCTAACCAGGAAAAAGCCGAAAGACACAACAACATCATATTCTAATGATAATATAATTTTATGGAAATGAGCACCATTATGATATAATGAGCTCTGTTGTGAAACAGTGTAGTGGAGTCATTCAGTAACAAAAACTGTCTGATGAGCTGCAGCCGCCAGCAAGTTTGACTGACCATGAACAGAAACCACATTAAGATGCTGGGAGTAGGGGGATTCAAAGATGGCTGCCGTTCTATAAGCACTGCAGTACTTCAGCTCTTCAAATACCTGAGAAAAAAATCAACCCTGTGGAGTTATACTTAGAGTTAAGTTACTAATTGACAGCAATTACTAATCTACCAGAAGTCACTTTTGCTTCTGAGGAAAGAAAATTGGAAAAAATATTTGCTAGTAGCAGGATTGGATCTGATTGTCAGGTTGACTCTGAACAGAGCACTGAACAAAGGACTGACTTATCTCACTGCTGTAACTTTTCCTTGGGAAATAAATCTACTTACAGAGTTTCAAAATGTCTAAAGAGGACAAAAATATGGAAACTACAACTACCAAAACTAAGCTGTCAGTTTTGCAATCGCCAGAGAAAGAAACTTTCCATAAGAGACAAAAAACTTTTAAACAACAAGAGACTGCAAAAACAGGAATAGCATCAAAGTCTGATCAACAGGTCACAATGGAGGAAATAAAATCAGCATTGCTACCCATACAGGATGCTTTAAATGAGCTGACAGCTCAAACGCTTACATTTAGTGACACATGTAACCGGATGCTTGAAAGAATGGAGAAAGCAGAAACTAGAATAGCTGCAAATGAAGACAACATAATAATGCTTACTAAAAGAACAGAGACGCATGGAGCAGACATTCAATCGATGCAAAGCAAAATTCGGGACTTGGAAGCAAGATCTAGAAATATAATAATCAGAGGGATTCCTGAATCCATTCAATATAATGATCTGATTACTTCTATCACACAAATAAGGACTCTGAGGAGGTTAAACAGATGGTCATAGAAAGGGCTCATAGAGCATACAGAGAATCTCAAGCTTCAAATATACCCATACCTGTTTATGTTAAAATATTGAACTATCAAGACGTAAGCAAAATACTGTTAACTATAAAAAAATCTGGTGGATTTATAATGTGGCAAAACAATAAAATCTCTATATCACAGGATTTACCAACACAAATAAGGCAATCTAGACAAATGCTGGCTCCATATTGTAAGTTTCTGATTGACAAAAATATCAGATTTCAAATGAAATATCCCAATAACCTAATTTTTACTGTGGATGGCATTAAATACTCTGTAAGCACAAAAAAAGAAGCAAGACCTACTTTTTTGAAGCTTTTTAAGGCTCTGCCATCTTCAGAAATGTAAACAGTCCATCTGGCTTTCTGCAACATCAGAGAGAATGGGATTCTCTATTGCTTCAAAATCCTTTGTCTGCTTTGTTTCTTGTTCCAGGCCTGATGATTCATCTTCTTATCTTCTTATTTCCTAATTCCAGCTGCAGCACGAAGTTCCCACAAAGTTTTATGGCTGTACTGAGCGTTTGTAATCCACGAGGCAACAAGAAATGTATTGGAGGAAGCAGAGGGACCGTTTTTACTGTGGCGCAACCAGGAGGTCCGTTCACTTAATCTGTCCCCCGTCCCTTGAAGGAAAGGACTTAGACTGTTTTTACAGTTTTACTACCTGGGAAGTAAGATCTCCTGGAAAGGTTAAACAAAGCCTTTTGGACTTAGTTTGAAGAAAAAACGACTGTAAGATATTGGTTGAAGTTAGAGTGTTGCAGGTAAATGCTGTGGAAATGTATTGAGCATTAGAGAAGGAGACTGTAATGTATTATGGCAGTTTTTTATTTTCTTTTTTTTTTTTTTTCTTTTTCTGTCTCAATGAGTAGATTAACAGGTAAAATATTGTGCAGTTAATAAACAAAGATTATATAGGTAGTTGCTTTTAAATGTGTAATACAAAGCATTTTCCTTTTTTGTGCTCCTTTCTGCTGTGCTCTTTTTTTTTTTTAACCCTTTTGTTCCTCTCTCTGATATAAATGCTCATCACAAGTGAAAATGACATTTTTGTTTTACTGTGAACTGCATTGATTTTTTATTATTAATATGTTAGTATGTTAGTTGGCATGGGAGGAATAATGTAGATTAAAATAATTAGTTCATTTAATTCAGTAAATGCAGGATGTTGAGAAATGTTAAATAATTATGTCCTATCTATGTTAACTAATATTTAATTCTGTTTAGATCAACAAAACAAAATGTTACATGTTATTGCTGCTTATAATGTTAGAGTGAATTGAAGTACATTAGAATTTTATGGTGCAATTAGTTCATTTGAATATCCAAAATATGATCAGAGCTGTAGTTACTTATAGTAGTGTTTAGTAAGGAATGTCAGAATTAGGCTTTGTAGGTAGTAGTTGTAGTAGGTTTTTGCATTTATTGTTAAATAATAGAATTAGTAGGTTAGTTACTCAGATGGTTTCCAGTAATGTGAAAAACCTATGTTCATCCTGGTCTGAAGGAGTAGTGGGTAGGCACTGGGTAGGGATGGGATGGCAGTTTTGCTTCCAAATATTTGTTGACAAGCCAACTTATGTTATTCTAAGGTTGCTTAAAAAGAGTAGACATCGATGTACATTTCTAAGAATTTTTAAATGTGGATAATAGAATCTTGGAATGTCAAAGGACTCCAGAACATGAGCTGTTCTTTCACTTGTTCCTTAAATCATCAACAGGTTGTATTTTATTACAAGAAACACATATGACTAATGACCAGTGGGTGTCAGTGAAAGATAAGAAATGGGTTAGGAAGTTTGTGGCCAGGAAGGAACTACGAACAGTGCAGGAGTGGCAATTATAATTAAGAATCACTTTCAGGGAGATATTTTGGATATGATCAGGAGGGTAGATGGTTTTGGTACTTCTCACATCCAAATGGTATGATAAACCTATAGTACTAGTTTGTATATATAATGTTAACCAACATCATTTCATAACTTCAATTTATTCCATTTTACAGTCATATAATAATTGCTATATAGTGATGGGTGGTGACTGGAACTCTTACCAAGATCCAATTAGACAAGTTGGGTGCTTCTAAAGCGTTCAATAAACAGGCAATGGTAGCATTGAATGAATTGAAAACTGATTTCAAACTGTTTGACCCTTTCAAACACACACACTCGGAAAGCAGAAAATTTTTTTACTCAACCTGTCATAAAATGTAATTGATTTTTCTAATTTCAGAGGTATTGATTTCAGCTGACTCTAGTGTTTCTAATCAAGCCAGACAACTCTCAGACCATTCAAAGATAACCTTAACCTTAACCAGTAATAATATGAATACTAAGAGGCTTCGAGGGTATAATTGGTCCTTGAATCCATACTTATTAACCAAGGAGGATATATTAATGGAAGTTAAGGAGATTCTTAAACAATTAATATGCAATATTTCCCAAAATAGACACCCGATAGATATAGAATGGGCTACAATTAAAATGCAGTTAAGAGGATTATTTATTCAAAAAGCTACTTATTATAAAAAAGTGCAAAATAAGTCTCAATTAGATTTAGAAACTAAAATTCAAGTATTGGATCAAGATCTGATGAGGAACTGTAATGAACAGACAGAAACTGAGTTATTTAGGTGTCAGAAAGAACTGTTTCTACTTCATAATAGAAAACTGTCACTTTATGAACAAAGAAATTTAGTAAAATATGCAAATCATATTCAAACTTTAGCTCATATTATCAACCAGATGAAATCAACACGGTTAATTTCTGAAATACACTATAACAATACTACATATACTGACAAGGCAGATATCATGAAGACCTTTGAAAAAATTTTTAATCAGATTTACGGAGAGCAGCAGACACTCTTGCAAGATAAAGAAAGAAAAGATTTTCTACAGAAAATCACTTTCCCTAATATTGATTAGTATTTCCATAGAAATTTAATTAAACTGGTTGAAGTCGAGGAGGTGTTAGAGACAATCAAGAAATTAAAGCCTCATAAAGCCCCAGGGATGGATGGTTTGACATCAGAATTTTACAAATCCTTTAGTGAGATTTTGAGCAATGTATTGGCACAGACTTTTAATTATATTATGAATGGAATTAATGATCCTCATTTTAATGCTTCAAGGACAGTTCTCATATTGAAGGAGAAAGGTGATCCCAAAAATCCTGATAATTACAGGCCCATATCTCTTTTGAATATCGACATGAAAATCATGACATCTATTCTGGCGAGTAGACTGAAAAAGGTAATAAACTTAATTATATCAGAGGAACAGGCGGGGTTTATGGATGGGAGACAGACCACGGACAATACCTTAACGCTTCATACCTTAATCTCTTATAAACACAAAAACCTGAATTTGTATGCCCTAATAATTGATGCTCAGAAGGCATTTGATAGGGTTAATTTGGTTTATTTATTTGACATATTACCATATTTTAATATACCCCAGGAATTTGTTTCAATGTTAAGAATACTATACAATAATGCATATACAAATCTATTTATAAATCACGAATGCTCGAATAGGATACAAATCAAAAATGGTACCCGTCAGGGCTGCCCATTATCTCCCATCTTATTTAATCTGTACTTGGAGCCCTTATTTTTACACCTTAAGCAAAATGTATTCTATAATTCTCCAGTTCTGTATGGGATAAAGGTTGGGTTGGCTGCCATGATTTAAACATATATTGTACCACACCTGTTTCCGATACTGAAAAAATATTTGCTGCAATAAGAATCTTTGAGAGAATTTCCAACTACAAGCTAAACTTATTTCCGTTAAAGACACCCACACCTTTTTCAATGCTGCCATTGATAGGACAAGTAACGACGGAAGAAAGGATAAAATATCTGGGGATTGCATTCTCCACTGAAAATTTTTTATAAACAATGTAAAATCAACTGCAGATCAAATAACATTGGATCTAGAGAGATGGAATAAGTTGAAGTTACCACTGATGGCAAGAGCAGCAATTATAAGAATGAATGTTCTTCCCAGAATGTTATATATTTTTAGAGCTGCACAACTCAGAATTACGAAAACATTTTTTAAACGGTTTCATATAGGATTGGGGAGATTTCTGTGGGAACCCAGGAAGGAATATCATATGAAAAATTGATGGTTCCAAAAATAAGGGGGCTAGAGTTGTTTTGAAATTTACTATTTAGTGATTCAGGCCAATAGGATCTTAAAGACGTCATACTTTGATAGTAGTAGTAGAAAATGGACACCCAAATGGGTGCTCCTAATGTATAAGTATATAAGTGAAGTGGGGGTCAATGTTAAAGCTTTACCCTTTCTAAATGATCGAACAATGAGTAAATATAAGTTGATGGAACACATAAAGAGCTATGGCAATTCAAACTCTTTTTGCTTCCTTAAACTTATTAAAATATATGATGGTATTCCAACCGTTTCATGGGAACCCTAACTTAACAATTGGTAGTCAACTGATAGATTTAAAGAAATTCCCCTTAATTAAGGAATTAACTGTACTTGATTTATATCCTTTTCTAGGGGTAGTAGTACATAATATTCTAAAAGAAATGGAACTTCCTATTTCCTATTTAATCATAGTAAGACAGTTGAAGGACTTAGCAATAAACTATTTTAATAACTTTGAAATGAAAGAGGAGGACTTAATCACTTCTCGTAATCTGTGGGAAGCCCTGTTGCAGGATAGAAAATATATAAATATAAATTGATAAAAGAGAGGAAGTACAACAAACACATTCTTTATCGAGTTACTGGAGGGAGAAATTGATATTGTCAGATGAGAATAAGATATTGGAGGCATTCAGTACAACATTAAAGTCTGTATCCCTGCAAAAATTGATTTTTACGCAGTTGATGATTTTCAACAACGCATATTATACTCGTCTCACTCTTCACAAATTTGATCCGAAGAATTCACCTAAATGCCCACATTGCTTAGATCAAACAGCGGATTTGCTTCACATGTTCTGGAGTTGCAAGTGTATTTATAAATTGTGGAATTCACTCAAGTTACAGTTACAAAAATGGGCTACCAAAACTCAACACTCTCTTGGGAGTTTATGATTCTTCATATTGAATCTAGGAAAATCAAAAAGGATCGTAATTATGAATATTTGTTTATTAATGAAAGTATGTATAGCCTAAAATTGGTTGAACCCAGACCAGACATCGTGGGGAAATTTCAGATTGATGGCTATACAACATATCTTAGCGCATAAACTCTTAATAAAATATCAACAATATAAAAATATCAAATTGTCAATATTGTGTTGGCGAGGTGCCTATCCACTTTTTCTCGGGACTTAGAGTACAATGTAAAATCAATCTTAGATTAGATATAAGAGGTAGAGACAATACAGTTCGTTGGCTTGATTTGTTATTGTGGGTTTTCTTTTTTTCTCTCTTTTTTTCTCTTTTTTTGATTATTAGTACTGTACGTATGACCAATATATGAGATTGACATATAATGTGAAGTTAACCTATGGAAGCATTTTGTAAATATTGTACATAGTGTGTAAATTTGTAATATGGTTGTGAAAAACAATAAAAAATGTTTATTGAAAAAAAAAGTTGCTGGGAGTAGGAGTCATATTAGCTTAGCAGTATATGTTACAAGCTGTTCTTCTAGTACTTATCTGCGAATGTGTGTGTATCATTGCCCTTCACATCACAGAAGGATATGACCATGTGGACAGAGACACCATATGGAAGCTTATAGACCTATGATGGCCTGACATGGAATTCTGCGGGATGCAGGGAATACAAATCCCTCTGTGCAGCATTGACTGTCTTTGCTACAGGGACCTTCTAGTGGCCATCAGAGGACACATTGAGTGTATCACAAACATCTGCTTCATGAATACTGCATCCTTTCCTTGAAGGTATTCTGTAGCATGTTAAGAAGCGTATGTGGTTCCTGTGGATTGCAGCGGAGAAAATTACCAATACGCAGGCATTCTGTGAAATAGCTCATTTCTCTGAGGTTTTAGTGGTCGTTAATTGCATCCACATTGCCATCAAGGACCTGCGTGGTCTACATGGATACAAGTACATTAACCCGAAAGGTTTCCATTCCATCAACTGCCGAGTAGTATGCAGTGCACAAGTGCTATATACTATGTGCCTGTGCACCATCCAAGTATTTCTCAAGATTCCCACATTTCACACAGATCTTACTTATACCAGAGATTCATGCAAAGTGACTTCATATAGGAATGTCTTATTGCCGTTGCTGGATATGCCTTAGAGCCATGGATCACGACACAGATACAAATTCACAAAGCATGGCTGAGATGCAGTACAGCACCCCACTGTAACAGACCTGCAACAAGTATCTAGCCACTCTGAACATACCAACACCTCCATAGCAGGGGTGTAATAAAATGCTGTTATGTGGACGACACCATACATCAGCTTGTAGACTTGTGCCATTTGCACATGGAACGCATGGAATAATGATCCCTATGGACATTAAGGCATTGATGATTCCACTGCCTAGATTCTTTTGGCACTGTGTTGTAATACGCAATGAGATCTGCAGCAAGATGTTTGCTGTCTGTCCTTTTCTGCATAACATGGTAGCACACAAGCTGCTAAACAGCATATTCCCATCAGAGGACCAGATAGATTGTAGCCAGTAAGAGAGGAGGTGCCAGATGAGGAACAGTCAGAGGCAGTGGCTGCAGGGTTAAACCACACAAGGCAGAGGCAGATACGATATTCTGTGGTACTAACAAAGAAGTGGCATCTGGTCTACAACTATGAACCAGATTAGACACAACAAAGATTAAAACTGATGCATACAATACTGCACCCATGCTACGCTGTACAGTGGATTGACTGGCCTTACTGTGCATCAAACATTACCTAGCCATACAGTGTATTGACTGGACATGCTGTGTGTACATACATACGTAACACATAGTAAAGGCAGGGCACAGCTGTCATCTGTGACAAGTGATGGTCCCAACACTGCCAACCAATATGTGACATCCCCACACTTGGACGGTAATCAAGGAGCCTGAATCCTCACCACTGACATTGGAGGGGGATGTGCACTTAAAATACAAATGGATACACTCTGTATTTCCAGATGCAGACCTCTCTGCATAAAGCACAATTTCCCTTAAGAGCACACAGGGAACACACTCAGCACGGGTACTGGATTTCTGTATATCTGTCTCCCTCCAGATCCACAATAAGACTCCCCATTAGTACAGCTGTAGAGTAAGGTCCTCAGCCGAGTGTCCAGGCCAAGTGCTCCAGCACCCTCTCTGTAAACCCAGTGGTTCATGTCCTTGCCTCAAGTAGCTGACACACACACACACTGAGAGATTTTGATTTTTCACACAGGCACCTGGAAAAGTCTGGCATATATTTACCTGCTGTGCCCCCTTCTGCCCAGAGTATAAGTTAGTTATCACTACCACCAGACACTCCATAATCAGCTATTCTAAGGCCCTTTGAAGGGGTGTCCAATTATACTCTGTAATATTAATACTTATACAAATGGTAGTGGTTGACCAAGATGGCTAGGTCTTCCAAATTAATATAAGCACTCTCAAAGGTTAAATACTTTCTACAAGACCCAGCCACAATAAAAGTTTAAATATATTTAACAGTAAATAATAAAAGAACAAGAACATACTAAAGATATATACTGACAGTAAACCACAGAGTTCAAATCACAGGAAATATTGAAATAAAGTTGATAGACAGACTCATACAAATAAAAAAGAAATATCTAAACTAAGCTTCACTATATTCCTGACTGAATCAAGGAGAATCACTATTTCCTAATAATTTACTTGATAGAACAAGGCACAATGAAATATGTGAGCAGTCTTTATAGTCAGATTCCCCAAAACAGAATACTTAAATCCTCAGAGATTACTCCCTGTAAAATATAATATCCAAGAGGGCTTGCAGAATGACCTCATTTGGTCACCTGACTCTAGGTTCTCACACTATTCCCCTTTGAAGCTGAGACATGAATTTAGCATAGACCGCTATAATACACATCTAAATATTTATGGCAGTGGATAGGGCTTCCCTTCTTTTTACTGAGCTAACGAACAAAGGCTTCTTCCAGACCCACCATCTCCAGTCATATTCAGCACTGTGGGGTGACATTTTAATAGTTTAACAGCTCATTTACATTGCACTTATTTTTTAAAGTAAGTTAGCTGGTTAACCTTTGATGTCCCAATGTCCTCTATTAAAATATATATGTTTAATTCAGTTACAATAATACATGTACATTTCTTTTCATTCCAGCAGGGTGCACTGGTGAAACATTTTAACACAAACAAACCTCAAATACATTTTCAGCACAAGCATCTGTACAAATCAATTTGATATACAAAGGACATATAATTATTTACAAAATTCCAGCTAGCTGTGTTGGTATAAGTCATACATCCACTGCCCTACTTCTTCTAGCATGGCTGTCAGTATCTCCTATCATCACATCATCATATGCACATGTGGAGAGTGGCACATTGCCAAGAATTGGCAATGGGCACATTAGTGGAAGAAAGGACTAAGAATGTGGAAAAGAGTCACATAGTCAAGAAACTGGGGAAGCCAGATATACTTTGTAAGAACTTGATAGTGCTTCCTGGAGAGTAGGTAAAGAGATGAAGTTGCTACTTGCTCAATATGGGTTCCATGTGGCACAGCTCCTGCAGATATGTGTGTATGGATCTGTGACAGCTGTTGTGGAATCCTAGTTGGGAAGCATGCAGTCACTGAATATCCCTAGCCATGGGTACATTCCCTCCAAGGAGTGGCATTGATTCCAACACCCATCAACAAAACCAAACCATAAGGTAGTAACTGGCTGGCCATGCATATGCTGCATTAGTCTCATCACTTATAAGTGATGTGGGAGAGGTAGCAGTACATGGCCTTGACCTACATGTCTTCTGGGGCATACCCACTACAGAATTAGATGCGCAACATCATAAGAATAGCATTGACCGTAGTGCATAAATGCAGAAAGCTACATGGAGGCTTTATATTTTTCTTCATGCAGACTTACAGTACACTTATCACCTCTGCTGTGGTGGTGGTAGTGGCATCTGCTTGTACCTGGATGACTTCCATGTACATCTGTTCTGTAATGCCCATTGTGACACCCAGTTTGGGCAATGAGTGGGAGTCATAACATTCACAGACAGTGGCCCAGCCCTCCAGGCACTTTTTTCCATTCTCCTAGTGGTGCCACTGCCCACTGTTGGTGCATGGATAGAGAATGAGGATACTGCCTCTGGACAGGTCCTTTCATGAGTTGTGGAGAGGTGAAGGTGGGTCCCACAGATGAAAGAGCTGCTTTACTGGAAATGGGTGGTACTGTGCCCTCCACAGTTACTATTAATGCCAGCAGCACTGTGCCTTTAGACTGTGATAATGTAAGGTCACCATCATTGTCAGTGTCCGATGCAGCACTGACCTCAGGAATGCCCTGTTCCATAGTGGTAAGCCCTATGACTGTAGCACATGTGAAAGCAGACAGATAAGCATTGATGTGTAACATTGCTAATAGGTGACAGTTCCACTTTCCAGTACTACAACAACGGCACAAGTAACAGTTTAGCACAAAATGTAAAGAAATATGTCTTGTGTGGTGTGCCTTTGTGTTTACATCCCAGATGTGCCTGTAGAGGAGACAAGGTAGTATTGAGCATTCCTAAACTCATGGCACTGGTGCCACAAAAATGTGCTACTCACATAAGGAAATACTGACCTGCTGCATCCTCAGCTGAGGTACAGGAAGATATATTCAGTTCAGCTGTCATATTTAGGCCTCTACCAAACATCAATGTCCTTTCCTTTTCCAAGACAAGGGCACCAGGAACTCTTATATTGTGTCAGGTTGGTCTGTGATGGCAGACCCGACCTGTGGCCATCCTGCCATCCTGTGCTGTGAAGTGGCATGCAGGATTTTATGAATGATGTTGTATAGGACCTGATGGGCTGCTGCATTGTGGCCACCAACTACATTAACAGTCACAACTAGCTCTTGTTTCACACATTCACTGAAGAGAGGGTTAGACTTGTCTGGTGCTCATGGATAGCCTGCAGTAGCAAATCAGTCTCTGTCTGGAAAAACTTTTCAAGAAACTTCCTTCCTTCAGGCATCATGTGTCTACCTGTACAGGTGAACATCTACCAATAGTCAGTGAGCAGGCAGGTTATAACCACCTGGACTATGCAGATTCCTCCAACATACTTGAATGTTTTTATCGTATCATCTTCTACCTGATTTCTTCAAGACTGTACGTGATAAGCTGTTCCTTGTACTGTATGTATCCTTTCTGTGTTCAGACAAACATGGATTCACTAAATCTTTTTTTTTCAAAACAGGTTTATTGTTTTAACATATAAGAGAAATATCATAACAATTTTATACAAGTAATTAAAAATAGGTATTATTATAATATTCAACAAAACAACTAAAGTATTTACAAAGACATCCACTACAATCAGATCAATTAATTAAACTAAAATACCGTGCTATTGAAATTAGAATTTTTTTAACAAATTTTGTAAATTATCCCATACAATATAATATGATGTTTTTCTAGTTGTTCTCATTCTAATTGTGCTTATTTCCATATGGCACATTATATTCATAACATTTTTAAACTAAATCTATAGACAGTAGTAGATATGATTTCTTACCAGTAGTCTATATAGTAGGATAATGTCTTGTTTTCTGTCTGCACTGACAGTATTAGACCTGCCTTCTTTGTTGCTATGTCACATTGATTGCTTACTTTCAGATAATTTGAGAAGTACCCTTTAATCCCTTCCTCTTTGGCTGTTTCTTATACGTTCTCCTCCAGCTATGTACTCCTTTCAGAGATTATTGCTTCCATGAGGCATTATTTTACATTTTCTTTGCATTGAATTAAAGCTGTTGTTTTAGACCTTTCTTATAATCTTGCCATGTTCATTTTCTTCCATCCTGCTGTCTCCAGTGCTCTAGTCTTATATAATATGTATATACTACCAAAAGAGCAACATACTTTTCCTTCCAGGCCTTCTGTATTATCATTGTATATGGATTTTAAAAGGGAGTAGTGGCTGTGCTGATCCCGTTGTGATGTTCTCGTTAATAATTCTTACATCATGATCTTTCTTTACTATGTTCCTCATTTTTTATCTGCTCAGTATTTTAATCATGCTGTGATTTTTATGAGCCACTCTAAAATTGTATAAATTGTTTAAATTTTCCAGTTACCTGTTAGAAGGCATTATGAATTTGAAGTATGTTGCATTTACTACTTCTTTCTGATTTCCTAACTTTGTTACCCAAGCAAATAACTATGAGTTTTGAACCAAAGACTTAAGTATCATTCTATAATGCCTCAGTACTACTGCTCATCTATAACCATCAAGGAATTTGGTGACGTACTAAAACATTTCTTATATCCCATCAAGGAATTTAGTGACGTACTAAAACATTTCTTATATTCCATCAAGGAATTTAGTGACGTACTAAAACATTTCTTATATTCCATCAAGGAATTTAGTGACGTACTAAAACATTTCTTATACTCGCAGTGGTGATACAGCGGTAGTGTTGTTGCCTTACAGCAAGAGGTTCTCCTGTTCGATTCTCGGCCGGAGTGCCTTCTATGTGGAGCCTGCATGTCCTCCCCGCGGTCGAGTGGCCTCCGAAAGACATGCGTGAATAAGCGTGCCTTCACTGAAGGTTGGGTGTTGGGCTGGCAACTCGGCACCATAAAAATCGACTGCCAATCATTAGCGGACCGGAGTTCCACTGTGGCGACCCCTAATCGGGAAAAGCTGAAAAGACAAACAACAACAGCAACTAAAACATTTCTTATATAACCCTCATTTAATTGATTAATCACTTAACTGAAATGCATTCTCTTTATTTTAGAATTCATTATGCAGAAACACGCGTAAATGGGCATGCCTTCGTTGAAGGTTGAATGTCAAGCTGGCACCTCGGCGTTCGTGAAAATCTACTGCCAATCATTAGTGGACCGGAGTTCCGCTGTGGTGACCCCTAACCGGGAAAAGCCGAAAGACAACAACAACATGCAGAAACAAGACCCAAAACAGCACAATAAAATTGTATTCATTAGCATTATGTATCTGACCCATGACAACCCATTCAGTATAAAATGTAGCTATAAACAGATAAAATGCAAACCAGTTGTTTGAAAAGAAGACTCTTGTTAGATTGCATTGGCATGATTTTCCTTTTGTAAAATCATGCTACTTTGGCTCCAGTCCCCCACTGGCTCATAGATATGCCAAAATACTTTCCTTAGGCAATGACTCCATGATTTTGCCTACAGCTATGGTGAAATCAACAGGCCTATTTGTATAATTTTCTCCCTATGTCTTGTTTCCACTTTATGAAGGGGGCTCACTTCTAGTTTTGTTTCACATCTTTAGGAGGTTTATCTTCTTCCAGTAATTTATAGAAGAGATTAGAAGCACTGCCTTATCTTTTGTTAGTTTTTTAAGAATCATAGGCTCTGTCCCATCAGACCCTATTACCTTGCCGACTTTTATCTTTTGATATTTATTTGTGAGCATTTCCTATAAAAAGACTAGGGTCAGTTTTATATATTTATTTTTTTTTATTTTATTTTACATTTATTGACCGGGAGTATCTGACTGAGCTTAAGCCCTTTTTCAGCAGAGGCTCAGGGAGAAAAGCTCCAAGTATACAAAAAACATTAACATAACAATATATATTTTCAAGAAGTTACAAATTCATGCAGTTGTTGGCAAATTATACAATATTATAAACAAAAGGATAGTAATTAAAGTAAATAAGAAATAATGTTTAGTTAAGTAAATTTGCTAATCATGGTTGTGTGACTGAGTATAGCATAAGCTTAGGAAATTTCATAAAAAGCATAGAATGTTAGTTGTTCATGCTAAGTATCATGAGATAATTAGACAGTACTATGTAGTTAGGTAGTGGTCAGGGAGGGTGTGTACAATGGCAGGTCCAGTGTTTTTTTTTAAATAGTCTTTAGTGGCTAATTTGAATTGTTTAGGGTGAGTTATGTTCCTTATTTCTAGTGGGAGTTAGTTCCATGCAATAGAGGGGTGGTAGCTATATAAGTTACAGCCTGTCTTGGATTTGGGTTTATAAACATTTAATAGGTCTTGGGTTGCGCTTTGGAGATGTCTGGTCGGAGTATAATGGGAGATGAGGGATAATAGACTTGGGCAGAAATTAGGTTGGTATAAAATGGAGTGTATGATTTCGAGCTGAGATTGTAGGAACAGGTGAGGTAGTTTGAGCAAGTTCAGGTGTTTTAGAGAGAGACAGTGGTCAAAGTTATATGCTTGCAGAGCAGCAAATTTAGCTATCTTGTGATAGGTAGTTTCTAATCTGGTAAGTAGGGAGGAGTTCAGATTAGTAAGTATTTGAAAGCAGTAAGTTAGGCAAGGTAGAAGGTAGGCATAAGTAAGAGAAATCCTAAGTTCAGTGGTGAGGAGTTTGTTATTCCTATACAGGAGTCCTAGCTTTTGGTTGGTTTTTGATGCAATTGTTAATGTGTAGATCAAATTTTAGTTGATCATCTGTGGAATGACAAGTAGTTTTGTGCTAGTTTCGACTTCTATAGGAGTATTGTTTAGGGATGTTATGGAGAAGGAAGATTTGATGTGGTTAGCAGATTTAGGAAGAAAGAGTAGCAATTTTCTTTTTTTGGAGTTGAGAATGAGCTGTTTTTTGGCGAGCCATGTCTCAACTGAGTTAAAGGATGTTTGGGTAGTTGATAGAAGTTCAGAGGGTGAGTTAGCAATGGTGATGACTGTAGTGTCATCAGCATATTGGACAATGGTAGACTGAGGACAAGAGGAGTAAAGTGAGTTGGTGAAGATATTAAATAATAGAGGTCAAAGAATGGATCCTTGGGGGACACCTGTCCTTACAGAGAGGGGGGTAGATAGTGCTGATTCCCATCTCACTGATGACTTCTCTCTCTCAGTAAGGTAGCTAGAGAACCATGCAACTGTATCAGGGGAGAAGTTTAGGTCTGTAAGTTTGTTAAGTAGCAGCGAGTGGGAGACAGTGACAAAAGCCTTTGAGAGGTCAAGGAATAGGCAAGATATGAGTTTATGATCATCTTTGGCTAGAGCAATAGTGTTAAGAAAAGGTAGTAGAGCTGTGGATGTACTATGTTTGGGAAGGAAACTGTGCTGTGTTGGAGTGAGTAGTTTTTCCTGTGTGAGATAATGCATAACTTGTTTGTGTATACATTTCTCAAGGACGTTAGAGAGAGGGGAGAGGATACCGATATGCCTGAAATTAGAGATTTCAGTGGAGTTACCTCATTTATGAATAGGAAGAGTGTAGAACTGTTTCCAGAAAGATGGTACTTTGGACTCAGAGAAAGAACGATTTATTAGTATGGATACAGGCATAGCAAGGGAGTGTGCAGCAGTCTGGAGAAAGTATGAAGGGATATTATCAGCAGACATAGAGCATGGTTTGAGTTTAGAGAGTAGAGTTTTGATGTAGTTAGTGGGAACTGGTTTGAGAGAGAAGGAAATAACTGAGTTAGTGGTTGTGGTGGGTACAGGGTGGTTAGAAGTGTTGTTGTTTGAGTGGTTAGGGTTAAATATTTTGGAAATTGACTCGATAAAATAGGTGTTGAAGGTATTGCCAGTCTCTTCAGGTGACCTGTCAGGACAAGGATTTGGTGGAGTTGGGTTATCAGGATGTAGTATCTGGTTTATAGCATTCCAATTTTTTTGGATCAGATTTTAATCTTTTTGGGGGATTATAATAGAAATTTTTTTTGTCTTTGTTGATATATTTTTTGTTTGATTTCTAAGTTCTTTGTACTTTTGCAAGTCAGTTGAAAGTTTGGATTGCACCCATGTCTTCGAAGCCCTGTCTCTGGTTTTTCATAAGGGTACGGGTGGTTTTAGACAACCAAGGTGAAATGTTTGCTTTTATTCTAACTTTTCTGGGTGGAGCTAGGGAACGTAAAATATTAAGAAAAGCTGAGTTGAAGGCATTTGCTGCATCATCTATAGGGAGCTGTGTAAAGAAATTCCAGTTAACTTTAGAGAGAAGGGTTCTAAATGTATCAGGGTCAGACGTGGAAAGTTTGCGACAGGTGATAAGTCTGTGTGGTTTAGAGAGATGAGTGGTAATTCAGAACACTTTTATGGGTGAATGATCACTTAGGGAGCCTGGTAGAGTTTCTGCATTATGGTATTTATTGAGTTTAGAAACAAATGTAAACCAACCCTATTTCTGTCCATACATTTTACCTGGCTAAGATAAATCTTTGCTCTCTTCCTCTTATGGAGGAGAAATATTAATTTAGTAGCTCTTTGTTACTTTAAGTTTTTGGATGTCCCTATTTTCTTAAATTTTATTCTCCATCTTTTGTTTTTTCTTATAGGATCATAGGACGTTAATAGGCTATTGGCCCTGAGGCTCTTACAAACCTAGCCAAGAATTTAGCCCAAATTTCAACAAGTCAGCACTTTATGCCACTGTCAAGCAGAGACACAGGTGGAATCCCAGGGGTGTATTTTCTGTTCCCCCATCCAGTTATCCAGGTTGCGCTTAAAAAGGTTTAATGAGTTACTCTGCTTTATGTGGAGAGGGAGTTTATTCCACAAAAGCAGGAGTCTCTGGGACACAAATCTGTCCTGCCAACAAGTTCTATTGATGTCACAGACCAGGTTGAGGTTGCGCGTATGGGTTACTCGAGTGGAGCTTGACTTGCGGATATGCAGCAGTCCCATCAGGGTGGGGTCTGAGATTGCTTTGTATGCCAGACAGAGGTCTCCTCTGATGAGTCTGTAGGAGACTGAGTAGAGGGACAGGGCTTTTAGCCTATCTGTGCAGGGTAGATGTTTGAGGCCCTGCATTCTCCGGGTGAGGAATCTCTGTGGTCTCTTTCAAACTTCTGCATGTGCTTTGTGAGGTGCACGCCAAAAGGGGAACTGTACTCAGTAAATGGGTCTTATAAGGGAAGAATACAGGTATGTTATGACCACCTTGTCTCTGGATGAGATACCCTTACTAATGGCCATGTAGAAAGCTTTCCGTACAACGGAGGCAATATGATGGTCAAAAGTCAGTTTGCTATCAACCTGGGTGCCCAAGTCCTTCACGACTGATTGCATGCTTAGTGCCTTATTATCAATGTGATAATTTGTGGGGGTGTCATTCTCCCTAAAAGGGATGATGATGCATTTTTGTGGCATTCAGTTTGAGGCCATTTTACTGGCACCAGTCATTTGTTTGGGGGAGACCCTCTTGGAGGATTTCCACACCACTAGGAGAATTGATGACAGCACCCAGCTTGCAGTAATCTGCAAACTTGGTCAGCCATAGCCCAATAGGTTTGGCCTGCACCTCTGAAAAGTATATCCCAAACAGCAGAGGCCCCAAGACCGATCCCTGGGGTACACCGCTTGTTACGGGTCTACTACTTGAGGTGGCTTCCCCTGTTTTGACTAGGTGACTTCTATCAGTGAGCCAGTTTGCTACCCATTTGGTAACATATGGATTGATGCCTGGTTGAGAGAGTTTATCTATTATACCTGAGTGGGGAATAGTATCGAAGGCCTTGGTGAGGTCAAGGTAGGTGGTGTGCACTATCTTCCCCTCGTCTATGGCTTTGGTGACTGTCTCAAAGAAGTCGACAAAATTTAACAGGCATGACCTCCCCTTGACAAAACCAAACTGTGTGGGATCAAGTGTCTCAAGGTTGCCAATGTCCTTATTAATGAGGTCCATGATAATCCACTCCATAGGTTTGCAGATCAGGCTATTTAGGCTGATGGGTCTATAATTTCCTGGATTGATGGATGCTCCACCTTTGTGCAACAGGATGACAGTAGCTGTCCTCCACTTGGCTGGGATGATGCCGGTACTCAGGCTTTGGTTGAATAGGGTGCCTAATGGTGCTGCAGGTTCCTGCCTGAGTTCATGTAGGATGCAGCCTGGGATGTTATCAGGTTCCATGGAAGGTGACTTGCTCCCTAGAGATAAGAGGAGGGGGGCAAGTAATGAGGATGTCGTGTTTTAATGATGGGGGACAGAGGAGTGAAGTTTTCACTGAATCTGTCTGCCAGCGGGTTGGCTATATCTACAGGGTTTGCATATGTGATGTCCTTGACCACCAGTTCTGAGCAGATCTTGGTGCTTCCCTTGAGATTGTGGACATATGTGAAGAAAGCCTTATGACTGTCTTTAGTAGATGTGGCCAGTTTGGACTTGCAATTTGCTTTGGAGGATTTCACTACTGCTCTTATTTGCTTGTTCAGGCTAAGGAGAGATTGCTTTCAATTAGACACCTGATCCTTCTTGGTCCTGGACAGCATTTTATTTCCTTTTATTATAGAGTTTATTTATTGCAGATGTCCACCAGACAGGTTTACTCTTCCTTGATGAGGATGATTTCATCCTGTCTGGTATTCCTAATTCCATGCAGCTATATAAATGCTGATAAAGTACTTTGGTGTAGGTTTGGACATATGTGCCAGTTCCAGTGGAGGGGGCTGTGAAGCTGTTTATACCTTTCCTCAGGAGGTTGTAATCAGCTTTGGAGAAGTTTTTTGTTTCACCCTTGCTGGGGGGGGGGGGGGGTTGGGGGAGATGGTGACTTTGAAAATGACTGCTTTGTGGTTGGATCTTACTAGGGATAATGACACTGTAGGGGTGCTGCAGTGGTTATTCATGTTGGTTAATACCAAGTTCAAGATATTTTCACCTCTTGTGGGGGTGTCAGCCAGCTGGTCCAAGGCATTTGCATTGACAAAATCAAGGAATCTTTGGGCATTTGTGTTTTGGTATCAGTATTTCTTCCAATCTGTGGTTAGATAGGTAAAGTCACCCAGGATCAGGGTAAAGGGTGGAATCTTGATAGTTTCGAAGAGGTCCAGATAGGTGGAGTGGGCATCTTGAGTCAGAGTTGGAGGTGTGTAGCTAGCTATGATTTGAATAGGGGTCTTGTCAATTGTTAACTGCACCTGGAGTATTTCCTGTGCATCATACTGTTTGACCAGCCTAGAGGTGTGTATGTCTTTTATATATATTGCAACTCCACCTCCTTTTGTTTTGCTGCCCATGGTTTAGGGTCTGAATGAATGATAGGATGAGTAACCTGGTATGGCTGGGGTGCTCTCCGCAACTTTGAACTAGGTTTCTGTGACTGCACAAATGTCAGCTTCTTCCAGAGTTAAGAATACTTGCAATGAGTGCAGTTTCATGTTTAGATTCCTAGCGTTTAGCAGGATGACCTTTAATTTATGTTTTGATGAAATGTTCACGTTGGTAGTTTTGACCTCATGTTATTGCCTAAAAAGGCACTATGGAGGAGGCAAGAACCTTTGCCAGGAGCCTGAAGCCCAAGGGAGACAGATGCAGGCCATCTCTGGCTTTGCATCGAGGCTTGTCAATCATGTCATCCCAGGCTGTAAGGTACTGGATCCCCTTGGAATGACACCAGAAACTAAGCCAATTGTTAAAGTCAATCAATATCTGTTTGTATTGAGGCATCATTCTAGGTGACAGTAGAATGCTACTTAAGACTAGAAGCATACCTGCCTGGGACACATACTCAGCGAGCTCGATCATGTCTCTCTTCATATAGTCCAGGGAGTATATCTCAAGTCATTCACTCCAACATAGACTATGACAGAGTCTTAACAGTACCTGTTGAGAGACTTGAGTGCATTGGTAACATGGGGGATTCTGACACCTGACAAATAACTAACCGTGACTTTCTCCTTATCCACTCTGCAGAGGGACACATCTATGTGTCTCACAATGGAGTCTCCTATGAATAATATGTTGGGTTTATGTTCAGGCCTAGTGGCTGTG
Source organism: Protopterus annectens (assembly GCF_019279795.1). NCBI lineage: Eukaryota > Metazoa > Chordata > Ceratodontiformes > Protopteridae > Protopterus > Protopterus annectens. Next base: position 166,043,840 of record NC_056732.1, read on the forward strand.
AGATACAGATGTGTGGACTATGTGTAGTGTGTGGCATGGTGGGCATTGGAGTTTGCGTGCATTTATGCCTTGGAGGTCTCTTTTGATTGAGTATGTTTTTGTTCAGGACCTCCACATATATGGGGGGGGTGTTGTGTAGGTGTGGGTGGTGCTTGAAGTGTGGTGTTCATGTTGCCAACCTTCTCACTGCCAGGTATACTGGTTTGAGGGGCAGAGAGCAATGACACTAGGTGCTTGATGTAATTGCATCTCTCACAAATTGTGTTCCTAGGTGGTGGTAGTAGAAAGTTGTCTGTGTACTTGAGACAGTTGCTACACTGTCTCAAGATGCCCATATCAACCAGGCTAGCAGGAGAAAATGTAGGATATTGTCCATCAATATTTGTCAGAAACTGAAAGATCTAAGAGGGTAAAGGGAGGAAGGTCTAAGAGTAGTACTACTAGATGATAACACAAGTGCTACTAAGGGAAAACTTGTAGCTGGAATACCTCATAAAGGGTTAAAAACCATGTACCTGAAGCGCTGGATACAGCAGACCTGTATCTAGACTAACTAATATCTTTCGGCTTTTCCCGGTTAGGGGTCGCCACAGCAGAACTCCAGTCTGCTAATGATTGGCAGTGGATTTTTGCAGTGCTGAGTTGCCAGTCCGATGCCCAACCTTCAAAGAAGGCACACCCATTCATGCACACATCTACCTGCATGTCTTTAAACATCACTTGACCACAGGGAGGACATGCAGAAGGCACCCCAGCCCAGGATCGAATGGGAGAACCTCTTGCTGTGAGGCGACATTGCTAACCACTGCACCACTGCAGCCCTAGACCTGTACTTAGACTATGCTACTCAATTTTAAGATTAAGAACTCAGTAAGAAAAAGCTTACAATGAATCACTTATAATCAAAAGAATAGAACTAGCAGTGTGAAAAAGTACAGTTAAACAGCAATGAAATGCAGTAAAATGCAGTTAAACAGTAACGAATTGCTGTTTTGTTTGAGTATGTTTTTGTTCAGGACCTCCACATATGTGGGAGTGTGTTGTGTAGGTGTGGGTGGTGCTTGAGGTGTGGTGTTCATGTTGCCAAACTTCTCAGTGCCAGATATACTGGTTTGAGTGGCAGAGAGCAATGACACTAGGTGCTTGATGTAATTGCATCTCTCACAAATTGTGTTCCCAGGTGGTGGCAGCAGAAAGTTGTCCGTGTACTTGAGGCAGTTGCTACACTGTCTCAGAATGCCCATATCAACCAGGCTGGCAGGAGAAAATGTAGGAAATTGTCCATCGATATTTGTCAGAAACTGAAAGAGCTAAGAGGGTAAAGGGAGGAAGGTCTAAGAGTAGTACTACTAGATGATAACACAAGTGCTACTAAGGGAAAACTTGTTTCTGGAATACCTCAAAAAGGATTAAAAACCATGTACCTGAAGCGCTGGATGCAGCAGACCTGTATCTAAACTAACTAATGTCTTTCGGCTTTTCCCGGTTAGGGGACGCCACAGCAGAACTCCAGTCTGCTAATGATTGGCAGTGGATTTTTACAGTGCTGAGTTGCCAGTCCAACGCCCAACCTTCAAAGAAGGCACACCCATTCATGCACACACCTACCTGCATGTCTTTAAACATCACTTGACCGCAAGGAGGACATGCAGAAGGCACCCCAGCCGAGGATCGAATGGAAAAACCTCTTGCTGTGAGGCGACATTGCTAACCACTGCACCACTGCATCCCTAGACCTGTATCTAGACTATGCTACTCAATATTAAGATTAAGAACTCAGTAAGAAAACGCTTAAAATGAATCACTTATAATCAAAAGAATAGAACTAGCAGTGTGAAAAAATACAGTTAAACAGCAATGAAATGCAGTAAAATGCAGTTAAACAGTAATGAATTGCAATAGATAGCAATGAAATATAATTATCAGTAGATTGCTTTGAAACAGTAGCTCACAATCATAACAGTAACAGACAGCACAAATAATGCAGCGATTGAGTAGAATATTATCATCAATTTAGTGAGGCTACCAACAAGCAGTTATAAATATGGCAAACATAAATGAAGTAGAAAGAGGTACAGTTTTTTTAGTAGAAAGTGAAGAGACAGAAGATAGTAAGATAATTCAAGGTTCAGAAGCTAAAAGGGTGGGCCTTTACTAAGTTCTCACTATATTTAGTAGAATGAGCTGATGTAATGTGACTGGGGGGAGTGTACAGTATCAACTTTATACTACAGGTGAGCACTCAAAGCCACCAAGATTTGGGCAGGTGGGTGGGACAAAAAAAGTGTTGCACAGATTACACAGATATACAGTAAAACAGAAGTGCAGAAAACAGTTGAAAATAAGCACTTATCTTTTTCCAATATCACAGCAGAGCAAATGGCAGAAGGCCTATCTCACTGCAGCTTTGAACAGCTTGAGCAAACAAGTACAACTGGTTTAAAATGCTGACTATTAAAGGCAGAGAAACAGAAACCAGCCAATTATCCAATCAAAATAATAGTGTTGCAGGAATGTTTCTAGCTAGATCAAACCAGACTGATTCTTTCTGCCACAAAGAAAACAGCTAGGCCACTCTAGACAAAAGATTTCACTACAAGCTCCAAAGGTCACACACAGTAACAGATATTCAGCTCTAACACACAACGAAAAGGAGACTAAAAACTGTTGCACGGACTACAGATATACAGTAAAACCAAAGTGCAGAAAACAGTTGAAAATAAGCAGTTATGTTTTTCCAGTATCACAACAGAGCAAATGGCAGTAGGCCTGTCTCACTGCAGCTTTGAACAGCTTGAGCAAACAAGTAGAACCAGTTTAAAACACTGGCTATTAAAGACAGAGAAACAGAAACCAGCCCAATTGTCCAATCAAAATAACTTCTTAGTTGCTTTATATATTTAGAACATATCGTATCTTCTTCTTTCGGCTTTTCCCGGTTAGGGGTCACCACAGCGGATCATCTGTCCACTCATGATTGGCAGTAGAGTTTTACAGTGTTGAGTTGCCAGCCTGGCACCCAGCCTTCCACAGAAGGCACATACACACGCACACACTCACACCTAGGGCCAGTTTAGAGTGTCCAATCCACCTACTGCATGTCTTTTTGGGATGTGGGAGGAAACCGGAGCACCCGGAGGAAACCCACGCGACCACAGGGAGGACATGCAGACTCTGCACAGAAGGCACCCCAGCCGAGAATCAAACCGGAGAACCTCTTTCTGTGAGGTGACAATGCTAACCGCTGCACCACCGTGGCTGCCCATCTAGAACATATTGTATCTCCAGTCTTGACTTAATTTGTCATTTGTTATCCTGTCTGTGCCTTTCTTTTTCTGAATGCATTTTCTGCTTCTATTTGCCATAGCAAGTATTGATGTCTGTCTTTCTTCTTGTCGACCCTTCTTTTCTCTGTGTATTTACCTACCCATTTATACCACATCATTTCCACAGTGTTTCATTTATTTCATTTGGTTTTCATAATTTCTTCATGTAGTAGTTTATTGCTTCTGTGATGGCAACTTTTATGTATACCTATCCGTTGCTCATACTATTTTCATTTATTTCCATTTCTGTTTTCCAGAGGTACTGTCCTATTTTGTAAAAATTTGACCTTTCAATTTCAAGAGGATTCACTTTTTTGCCATTGACTATGTGTTTAGTTTGACTTTTGCTAATTCGGTCCAAGTTGGCTACCGATTTTTAGGCTTGAAATCCTGTGTCCTTCTGTTTGTGAACTTCAAGTCCAATAACTATTTTTTTCTTAAATAGGTTGTGTAGCTGCAGTGTAGCTGTGCTAGATAGTATTCTTCTTCTTCTTCTTTCGGCTTTTTCCCAGTTAGGAGTCGCCACAGTGGATCACCTGTCCGCTCATGATTGGCAGTGGAGTTTTATGGTGTCAAGTTGCCAGCCCGGCACCCAACCTTCCACAGAAGGCACACGCATACACACAGTCACACCTAGGGCCAATTTAGAGTGTCCAGTCCACCTACAGCATGTCTTTGGGATGTGGGAGGAAACCGGAGCACCCACGCGACCACAGGGAAGACATGCAGACTCCGCACAGAAGGCACCCTAGCCAAGCATTGAACCAAAGAACCTCTTGCAGTGAGGCAGCAACACTAACCGCTGCACCACCGTGGCCGTCTAGCTGTGCTAGATAGTATATTGCATAAAAAAAGTCTCCAATCAATAATACCTCATTTTGGTATCTTAAATTTATGCCTTACTATTTTCTTAGTATTTATTTATTTATTTGCCCTTTGATAACCGGGAAAGTCTGACTGAGCCAATGGCCCATTTTCAACAGAAGCCCAGGCAGAAAACCTCCACAAGTGAATCAAAAACATTTAAACAGTAGCTGAGTTACTGTATGCACAGGGAGACAGCCCCACAACAGATTAAATATCTTACAATGAGTTGGAGAGTAAGGCTCAACAAAAACACATATAAAAACATTTTACAGCAGCTGATAAGTAATTATATATAAGGAGGAAACATCCCCACAAGAGATAAAAGCAAAGATTGAAATACATTTACTGAAATGTTAAGAATACAATGTGTACTGCAAGTAGCAAGACACACTGCAAAAGTCAATAACTTATGTCAAGCAAACTAATACGTAGTTATTTAAAATACTGAATATACTTCTAATAATATATGGAGCTGAAAAATAAAAGAGTAATCTGCTGCCAAAACAGCTAGAGGAGTAGAATAAGATAAAGAGGAGTAATGAGCAGGAGGGAAAATGAAGGGCATGGAGACAGAGTTATTATTAGAAAGATGAGAACATTATCGAAGGGCATGAGGTTGGAAAGTAAGTAGTAGCAAGTGTTGGCTGAAGCAGTAGAAGAGCATACAGTAGTAGTAGTATGGTAGTATCAAAATGAGAGCTTTTGATGATGGGCCATTACTTCCTGCTAAGATATGGAGGTGTTAGTGAATTCAGATAGAAAGGCTTAGTTAAAGTGAGTAGGTGATCAAACATCTGTTTTGAGTGTTGTGCATGTACAGTTCCAGGTGTCAGATAGATAATTGTTTTTCAATTGGTCTTGAAATTGGAAAGGTTGCAGGTATGTTTAAAGGATAAGGGGACAGAGTTCCAAAAGAGGGCTACATATCTGGAATAGAGAGAGGTTCCTGCTGACTGCTGTGGTTTGTAGGTAGTGAGGACCATTTTGTTATCAGATCAAAGTGGCCTACCAGGGGTGTATGTACACAATAAGTCTTGTAGGACTTTTCTTTGTTCTGCTTTGTATATTAATTTGTGGAATAGATGTAGTTGTGTATAAGTGAGTTGCTTGGGCAAATCAAGTCAAACAAGTTGTTTTAGAGCTAAGTAGTAACAGGTTCTGTGTGGTGAGGTAGTGATAAATGTTGCCATTTTATTGTAGCACTAGTTAAGTTTATTTTGGATGGAAACCTGAAGGTTAATCAGTACTGGGAGCCATACAGTAAAGTGGAAAGTAGGAGTGAAGAGGCCAGGAGTTTCCTGGATTAATCAGTTAAACGTTTTTTTTGTTCTATACAGTGCTCCTAATTTTTGGTGAGTTTTTTTGATAGCCTGTTCCGCATGTACATCAAATTACAGGATATCATCAAATGTCATTCCTAGTATCTTGCTATGGGATGACTTCTGTAGTGGTGTTATCAGACATTGTTACTGAGACATTTAACACATTATAAGGGTAGATTTCTGTAAAAAAAAAAACCTTGCAGTATAGTGCTCCCTAGTAACTGCTGTGGGTTGTGTGGAGCTGCAATTTTAGGACAGTCTGGAAGGAAGTACTGGACCTGACCTGAGTGGAGGAAGCCCCATCCCCTTTCTATCAAAGAGACAGAGACAGAGAGAGAGAGAGACTTGGGCCTCCCTGTACAGCATGAGAGACTGAGTACCAGAGACTTTGTCCTCTTAAATGGGAAAGTAAGTGAGCTCTGAGTTGTTTCGTACTGTGGAGAGATGCACAGTCAGGTGTCTGTACAGAGTGTGAGACTGTGTGCTAAACATGTTGGTCCTTTCTTCTGGGAGAGGCATTGAACTGTACTGAGCTAGGCTGAATTGTGAGTACCCTGTATAATGTGGTTGAAATGGTATGATGGCACTGTAAACAAACTGCACTACAGAAAGACACGTGTAAATAAATTACACTTAAACAACACCATCTCCACAGTGGTTGTTAGTATTATTCTGTTGGTTAATCCTGGCTACATTTGGTCTAGCTATACCAAATTATAATATATTTTGATCCTTACATTGCTGCCTACAAGTGCAGACCCATAGTGAGTTGCTTTCCTCGCCTGTAAAAAAAGAAAGGCTTGAGTGTGTACTCCATGGAGGATTGTTATTTGTTTTTTTTATTTTGGCAGACTGTGATTTCTGCCAAGTTTTTGTGGTTCTAACTAGGATGAAATTTAAAGTGCATTATTAAGTGGCTTCTCAATTAAATGCTAAGCAGTGTAAGTGGATTCATTTTGACAAATCCAGAGAGAAGGTAGAAGCAGTGTGGAATAATTTTCAGAAAGAAGAACATGCAATTTAGTTGTTAAACCAAGTTTTAAAAGAAGTATATGGCATGCCAAGCATGGACAGAATCATAGGAATCATATGAAATACAAGGCAACTGAGTCACAAGATCATTTCCATCTTGCCAATATCCACCCTAATGCTGCACCCCTCTCTATGTCAGGAAAAGTAAAGCAGGTCAGTCCTGGAGTTCATAGGTTCATAGGTTAGTACTAGCCTATCGGCCCTAGGGCCTATACAAGCCTAGCCATAACAATTCCTTGGCTATTTCTTCCCACAGTATTTACTTCCCTGGACCCCTGTCTAGCAGGGTGACTGACGTGATCCCTGGGGTGAATTTCCTATCTCCCATCCAATCGTCAAGGTTCTTTTTGAAGAGGGCCAAAGAGGCACTCTGCTTGACATGTATGGGCAGTCTATTCCAGAGTCTGGGGAGTCTCAGGGTCAGGAACCTATCCCTCCAGCATGTTTTGTTCATTGTGATGACAAGGTTTAGATCCCTGGAGTGTGTGGCTCTGAGGGATTGGAATTTCTTTAAGTGTAGCATGTCCAACAACTCTGAGTTTGACATGGCCTTGCATGTTAAGCAAAGATCGCCTCTGAGTAGACAATATGTGATAGAGTATAGCTGGAGTTTTTTAGATGGTCAGCATAGGACATCTGCTTTAGTTCTGTGATTCTTTTAGTGAGGTATTTCTGCGGCCTTTCCAGTTGTTGCAACTGTCTTGAGAGGTACACACCAAACGGGGCGTTGTATTCTATAATGGGTCTGATGAGGGATGAGTACAGTGGGACAATGACCTCCTTTCTTCTGGATGAAAAGGCCTTAGTGATGAGGTGTGCCACATAGAAGGATTTCCTGACTGTTATGGCGATGTGGTTATCAAAGGTGAGACCACTGTCCACCTGTGTCCCTAAGTCTCTTATCCCACTTTCGGTGTTTAGTGTACTGCTACTTATGTGGTAATTCACGGGTACATGTTTTTTCCCAAAGGGATAACTATACATTTCTTGGCATTGAGCTTGAGCCCATGGCTCTGGCACCAAGCATCTGTTTCTGTAAGGCCCTTTTCTAGAATATCTGCATGATTTGGGGATTCAATAATGGCTCCCAGTTTGCAGTCATATGCAAACTTTGTTAGCCAGAGTCCCTTAGTGTTGGCCTGTACTTCAGAGAAGTAGATGGCAAACAAGAGCGGTCCCTGGACTGAACCCTGAGGTACTCCACTTGTCACTTGCCTGGAGCTGGATTTGGAGTCGGCTACTTTTACAGTGTGGGTTCTGTCAGTAAGCCAGTTGGCAACCCATTGAGTGACGTCGGGATTAATGCCCAGCTTAGTAAATTTATCTATGATTCCAGAGTGGGGGATGGTGTTGAAGGCCTTGGCGAGGTCCAGATAGGCTGTATGGACTGTCTTACCCTCTTCCACAGCTCTGGAGACAGATTTGAAGAAGTCAGTCAGGTTCAGGAGACAAGATCGGCCCTTCACGAACCCAAACTGGGTGGGGTCCAGTGTTTGAAGGTTGCCAATGTCTTTGTTTATAAGTTCCATGATAATACATTCCATGGCCTTGCAGATCAGGCTCATCAGACTGATGGGGCGGTAGTTCCCAGGATCCAAGGTGGATCCCCCCTTGTGGGGTGGGATAACTGTAGCTGTGCACCACTCAATGGGGACGAAGCCTGAGGTGAGGCTTTGATTAGACATAACACTTAGGTGAGGTGCCAGTTCATTTTGTAGTTCATGTAGTACACAGCCTCAGTTGTCTGGTCTCATGGATGTTGTATTCTTAGCTTTGGAGAGTGCGGTTTTTACCTGTGTGGCCGTGATTACCGAAATTTGGCAATCTTTTGGTATTGAGTTGGGCTTTAGGAGGTGAGAGGGGGGTGAAGCTGGCACTAAATCGATCTGCCAGGATATTGGCAATATCCTTGGGACCAGTATATTTAATGCCATTCTGTTGTAGCTCAGAGCATCTGAGCATTGCCATTTAGATTCTTGACATAGCTATCGAATGCCTTGTGGTTGTCTTTGGAGTCTTTGGCAATTTTATTTTTGTAACTAGCTTTGGAGGATTTTATGAGGGATCTCAGCTTCTTACTGAGGCTGGTAAGGGAGTTTTTTTGCATCCTGGGATTTTCCTGTTTTTTGCAACAGTTACTTCCTGTTGTTGTAAAGTTTGTTTATGGCAGGGGACCATCAGATTGGCTTCCTTTTTTTGGAGGAGAGCATCTTGGTTCTATCTGGGATGGCACGATTCATGCATGAGTGGATGTGCTCGTACAGTGTCTTAGTGTAGGATTCAGCAGTTGAACTTTCAATTCCCATTTGCAATGGGTGTCATGAAGTTTGTCACTTCTGACTTGAGTAGCATGAAGTTGGCTTTGGAGAAGTTTTTTACGGAGGTTTCCTTACTGGTGGGTGGGGGAAGGATGTGGATGTCAAGGGTGATTAGCTTATGGTCAGACCTGACCAACGAGGGTGTGGCCATAGGTGTGGAGCATCGATTTTCAATGTTGGTAATGACCCAATGTAGGATATTGGAGCCCCTGGTAGGACTATGTATTAGCTGATCCAGGGCATTGGAATTTATGAATTCCAAGAACCGTTGGGAAAAGGTGTTGGTACACAAGTCATTTTCCTAGTTAATGGCAGAGTAGTTGAAATCACCCAGTATTAGGGTGCTTGGTTGTATCTTAATATTTTCCAGTATGTTTAGAAAGTTAATTTGTGAGTGCTCATCCAATGATGCTGGTTTAGTTTTAATGATGCTAGGGTGTCACTTTGTTTAATTTGCAAGGGAAGCCTATTCCATAGGTGGAGTAGCAGTTAGGTAGTGAATGCATTTCTCCAACATGTTTTATTTATGCATTGGTTAAGATTTAAGTCCCAAGTTCTGGTATTAATGGAACTATCTGACTTGCAAAAATACAAGAGATCAAAGAGGATGGGATACCTAATGGCACAGAATGCAAGTCAGAGATCACTCCTTAAGAGTCTATAAAAGTAAAGGGATAGCGCTTCAAGCCTTTCCTAGTAACTTAAGGACTTTAGACTAAAACTCTTCTAGGTTAAAAAACACTTGGACTTTTCTAGTTGTTTAATATGTCTAGGAAGATACATCTAGAAGTGGACACTGTACTCAGTAATTTGTATAATTTAGGAGTTCAAACAGAAGGATGGTAACTTCCTTTGAGATGCATGATAGCCCTTTAGATATTAATTATACTAAATGTAATGTTTTTCTTACTCTAACTATTATTGCTGCATGTTGGTTGAAGGAGAAGGAATTACTGATGCAGGTTCCAAGATTCCTGACTACATTATCAGTTTGGAATGGTGTATTGACTGCACTGAGCTTTGAGGGAGAGAGTTGTTTATCAAGTGTGACAAGGCTACATGTTATTGTATTTAGTTTTAGCCCATTTTCTGTTTAGGAATGTTTGGTTCTGCTGTAAGGAATAGGTATCAGGGGGATATTTGACTTTAACTGTAGTAGAGCCAGCCTTGTATAGGGGCATCACTACTGCAGTTCACAATACTTTGGGGCAAATCCTATAGCTAAGCACAGGTTTAATAATCTAAAGAATTCCACAAGTCATCTGCAAACTTCATTAACTAAAGGTTAAAATTCTCTGTCTGGAGATCAGAAAAGCATATTCCAGAAAAAGAGGCATTCCAGTATTGAGCCCTGGGGCACACCAATATTTGTCTTCATATATTCTGAGGAGAAGCCTGCCACCTTAAATGGGTTCTATCTTTCAGCAAATTATTTACTTCACCATGTATGGATCTACTTTTAAAGCACTTATCCTACTAATGATGCTAGAATGCGGTACAGTATTAAATGCTTAGACCAGATCCATATAAGCTGTATGAACCAAATGAGTGCTGTCTGCACCCTGTGTGATATTTTCAAAGAAATTAAATCAACTGAGTTGGTAGGCTCTCCCTTTGACAAAGCCTAACAGATGTGGGCCTAACCTGATAAGATTTTTGATGTCATAGTTTATGAGGTCAGATATGATGCTTTGTATATGGTGCCACGCATTGCTTAGTTTTGCAAATCAGACTAGTCAGGCTAATGAGTCTGCAGTTTCCTGGGTCTGTGGTAGAGCCAGCCTTGTGTAGGGGCATCACCACTGCAGATAACTATACTTTGGGAGACAAATTCTGCAGCTAAGCACAGGTTAACAATCTAAAGAGTTCCACAGTGTCATGTTTGGCACATTTTATTAGGAATCCAGGTAAGTTATCATGTCCCATGGAGGTAACATTTTTGGTCTTAGAGCACACCTCCAGTATGCATTTCTTTGAGATATCAGAAGTTGTAAGGTTTCAGAAATGTGTGTAGTTAAGATAACTGTTTCACAGGTAATGGTTTCATTAATTTGTCTGCTAGTATATTTGATGTATATAATGGGTCAGAGCGGGTGGTGCCATTTTGGGTAAGTTCAGAATACTGATGGGTGTTATTTCTTAGTTTTGTAGTGTATCTAAATAAAGCTACAAAATTATTCTTGGCTTCAGAAGCTAATTTAAGTTAATGATTTGTCTTACTAGCCCTGACAGTTGCTTTTAGGACTTTACTCATATTCATAATGTAACCTTTAATATGAGGAGCTCTAGAGATGTACAAGTTAAGACTTTTTTATCTTGATGTGGAGTTATATAATGGACCATCCATGTGGTTTGCTCTTACATTTCCATTATATATTGGCTCTGGTAGGGAAAGCCAGATCTATGTATTTATTGATGCTGAAGAGCACTCCTGACAGGTTTTTAGGTTTTAAAAAAAATTCTAAAAAAGTTAAATTTTAAATACTTTTTTTTTTTGGGGGTTTATTTGGAATATTTTTTGCCTTAAAAAATTCTCTGGGGGGAAAGCCAATTTTAAAGCGAAACTCCACATATAAACCTTTTTCGTGTAGTCGGGTATACAGAAAAAACTTTTTTAAAAAATACAAGTTTTTAATTTTTTTTTACAAAAATAAAAAATAACAGGCTGTAAAATTTGGAAAAATCCCAGTAAAGCAAATGAAAAAAAATAGGGGATGTAAAGAAAAAATTTGTGTTTTTTTAAAAATTTTTTTCAAAGTAAAACTAGCAACAAAAAAAAATTTGTAAATTTAAAATGGGAAAATAATTATAATATTGGAAAAAATTTTTAAAAAATGTCAACAAGGTGGGAGAAAAGATTTAAGATTTTGAAAGAAGAAAATGAGGAAGACGAAATTATTAAGGGAAAATGAACATTTGAGGAGATTTTGGAATTGAATAGAGTTTGGGAAAAAAATCAGTTTTTTAAAATCAATGAAAGTTAAAAGGGTTAAAAAAACCCCTAAATAAAGGTTTTTTTTTTGAAAAAACAGAAAAAATTTAAATTTTTAAATGGGTAGTTTTTTAAAACTTGATTTGTGCAGAGGGTTCACCCCAAAAGTATTTTTTATTTTTTTATGGAAAGTTTTCAGTTGTAAGGATAAGGAAGGGTCCAAGAGGGGGAAAAAAAAAAATCTGATCTGTTGTTTTGTGTGAAAACTTTCGAAAGTGGCAAACAGGTAAGACAAGTCTTGTAGGGAAAAAATTTCTTTGGCGCTTTTTATTTGGATTGATGAGTTTTAAAAAGTGAAAAAAAACTTTTGCATTCCTTTTAAAGGGTTTTTTTTAGAGCTTAAAACCGTTCTTGTTTTTTTTTGGAAATAAAAGGGGTTTTATTGGCAGTAAATAAAATGTGGACTTTTTTAAAAATACTTTTGTTTTTGGTTTTGGGGAAAGTGTAGAGCCGAATGAAAAAAAAAAATAAAAATTTTTTTTCCCTTTTCCCCAATGTGGTTATGGCGTTAAAAGGGACCAAACAGGAAATTATTTTTTTGTTTTTGCTTTGAAAAATTTGTGTGTTTTTTTACCCAAATGTACAGGCATTTTTAAACTTAAAAGTGGGTTAAAATTTTAAATATAAATTAAAAAAAATGTGTTGTTTAAAAATTAATTGACTGGAAAGGGATTCTGGAAATAATAAAAAGGAAAAATTTTTACAAGGAAACCCGCCCAAAAAAAAGGGTTTCTTGTAAAGCAAGAAAAATGGTTCAGAGTTCCCCCTAAGAAAAAAGGGGTTTGTTGTTGTTTGGGGGAAAAATGACAATAAACCTCCCGAAAGTGAAAATGGGGGTTAATGTTTTTCGGGAAGGTTTTAAAATTTTAAAATTTGAAATGGTATGATGGCACTGTAAACAAACTGCACTACAGAAAGACATGTGTAAATAAATTACACTTAAACAACACCATCTCCACAGTGGTTGTTAGTATTATTCTGTTGGTTAATCCTGGCTACATTTGGTCTAGCTATACCAAATTATAATATATTTTGATCCTTACATTGCTGCCTACAAGGGCAGACCCATAGTGAGTTGCTTTCCTCACCTGTAAAAAAAAGAAAGGCTTGAGTGTGTACTCCATGGAGGATTGTTATTTGTTTTTTTATTTTGGCAGACTGTGATTTCTGCCAAGTTTTTGTGGTTCTAACTAGGATGAAATTTAAAGTGCATTATTAAGTGGCTTCTCAATTAAATGCTAAGCAGTGTAAGTGGATTCATTTTGACAAATCCAGAGAGAAGGTAGAAGCAGTGTGGAATAATTTTCAGAAAGAAGAACATGCAATTTAGTTGTTAAACCAAGTTTTAAAAGAAGTATATGGCATGCCAAGCATGGACAGAATCATAGGAATCATATGAAATACAAGGCAACTGAGTCACAAGATCATTTCCATCTTGCCAATATCCACCCTAATGCCTCACCCCTCTCTATGTCAGGAAAAGTAAAGCAGGACAGTCCTGGAGTTCATAGGTTCATAGGTTAGTACTAGCCTATCGGCCCTAGGGCCTATACAAGCCTAGCCATAACAATTCCCTGGCTATTTCTTCCCACAATATTTACTTCCCTGGACCCCTGTCTAGCAGGGTGACTGACGTGATCCCTGGGGTGAATTTCCTATCTCCCATCAAATCGTCAAGGTTCTTTTTGAAGAGGGCCAAAGAGGCGCTCTGCTTGACATGTATGGGCAGTCTATTCCAGAGTCTGGGGAGTCTCAGGGTCAGGAACCTATCCCTCCAGCATGTTTTGTTCATTGTGATGACAAGGTTTAGATCCCTGGAGTGTGTGGCTCTGAGGGATTGGAATTTCTTTAAGTGTAGCATGTCCAACAACTCTGGGTTTGACATGGCCTTGCATGTTAAGCAAAGATCGCCTCTGAGTAGACAATATGTGATAGAGTATAGCTGGAGTTTTTTAGATGGTCAGCATAGGACATCTGCTTTAGTTTTGTGATTCTTTTAGTGAGGTATTTCTGCGGCCTTTCCAGTTGTTGCAACTGTCTTGAGAGGTACACACCAAACCGGGCGTTGTATTCTATAATGGGTCTGATGAGGGATGAGTACAGTGGGACAATGACCTCCTTTCTTCTGGATGAAAAGGCCTTAGTGATGAGGTGTGCCACATAGAAGGATTTCCTGACTGTTATGGCGATGTGGTTATCAAAGGTGAGACCACTGTCCACCTGTGTCCCTAAGTCTCTTATCCCACTTTCGGTGTTTAGTGTACTGCTACTTATGTGGTAATTCACGGGTACATGTTTTTTCCCAAAGGGGATAACTATACATTTCTTGGCATTGAGCTTGAGCCCATGGCTCTGGCACCAAGCATCTGTTTCTGTAAGGCCCTTTTCTAGAATATCTGCATGATTTGGGGATTCAATAATGGCTCCCAGTTTGCAGTCATATGCAAACTTTGTTAGCCAGAGTCCCTTAGTGTTGGCCTGTACTTCAGAGAAGTAGATGGCAAACAAGAGCGGTCCCTGGACTGAACCCTGAGGTACTCCACTTGTCACTTGCCTGGAGCTGGATTTGGAGTCGGCTACTTTTACAGTGTGGGTTCTGTCAGTAAGCCAGTTGGCAACCCATTGAGTGACGTCGGGATTAATGCCCAGCTTAGTAAATTTATCTATGATTCCAGAGTGGGGGATGGTGTTGAAGGCCTTGGCGAGGTCCAGATAGGCTGTATGGACTGTCTTACCCTCTTCCACAGCTCTGGAGACAGATTTGAAGAAGTCAGTCAGGTTCAGGAGACAAGATCGACCCTTCACGAACCCAAACTGGGTGGGGTCCAGTGTTTGAAGGTTGCCAATGTCTTTGTTTATAAGTTCCATGATAATACATTCCATGGCCTTGCAGATCAGGCTCATCAGACTGATGGGGCGGTAGTTCCCAGGATCCAAGGTGGATCCCCCCTTGTGGGGTGGGATAACTGTAGCTGTGCACCACTCAATGGGGACGAAGCCTGAGGTGAGGCTTTGATTAGACATAACACTTAGGTGAGGTGCCAGTTCATTTTGTAGTTCATGTAGTACACAGCCTCAGTTGTCTGGTCTCATGGATGTTGTATTCTTAGCTTTGGAGAGTGCGGTTTTTACCTGTGTGGCCGTGATTACCGAAATTTGGCAATCTTTTGGTATTGAGTTGGGCTTTAGGAGGTGAGAGGGGGGTGAAGTTGGCACTAAATCGATCTGCCAGGATATTGGCAATATCCTTGGGACCAGTATATTTAATGCCATTCTGTTGTAGCTCAGAGCATATCTGAGCATTGCCATTTAGATTCTTGACATAGCTATCGAATGCCTTGTGGTTGTCTTTGGAGTCTTTGGCAATTTTATTTTTGTAACTAGCTTTGGAGGATTTTATGAGGGATCACAACTTCTTACTGAGGCTGGTAAGGGAGTTTGTTTGCATCCTGGGATTTTCCTGTTTTTTGCAACAGTTACTTCCTGTTGTTGTAAAGTTTGTTTATGGCAGGGGACCATCAGATTGGCTTCCTTTTTTTGGAGGAGAGCATCTTGGTTCTGTCTGGGATGGCACGATTCATGCATGAGTGGATGTGCTTGTGCAGTGTCTTAGTGTAGGATTCAGCAGTTGAACTTTCATTTCCCATTTGCAATGGGTGTCATGAAGTTTGTCACTTCTGACTTGAGTAGCATGAAGTTGGCTTTGGAGAAGTTTTTTACGGAGGTTTCCTTACTGGTGGGTGGGGGAAGGATGTGGATGTCAAGGGTGATTAGCTTATGGTCAGACCTGACCAACGAGGGTGTGGCCATAGGTGTGGAGCATCGATTTCCAATGTTGGTAATGACCCGATGTTGGATATTGGAGCCCCTGGTAGGACTATGTGTTAGCTGATCCAGGGCATTGGAATTTATGAATTCCAAGAACCGTTGGGAAAAGGTGTTGGTACACAAGTCATTTTCCTAGTTAATGGCAGAGTAGTTGAAATCACCCAGTATTAGGGTGCTTGGTTGTATCTTAATATTTTCCAGTATGTTTAGAAAGTTAATTTGTGAGTGCTCATCCAATGATGCTGGTTTAATTTTAATGATGCTAGGGTGTCACTTTGTTTAATTTGCAAGGGAAGCCTATTCCATAGGTGGAGTAGCAGTTAGGTAGTGAATGCATTTCTCCAAGATGTTTTATTTATGCATTGGTTAAGATTTAAGTCCCAAGTTCTGGTATTAATGGAACTATCTGACTTGCAAAAATACAAGAGATCAAAGAGGATGGGATACCTAATGGCACAGAATGCAAGTCAGAGATCACTCCTTAAGAGTCTATAAAAGTAAAGGGATAGCGCTTCAAGCCTTTCCTAGTAACTTAAGGACTTTAGACTAAAACTCTTCTAGGTTAAAAAACACTAGGACTTTTCTAGTTGTTTAATATGTCTAGGAAGATACATCTAGAAGTGGACACTGTACTCAGTAATTTGTATAATTTAGGAGTTCAAACAGAAGGATGGTAACTTCCTTTGAGATGCATGATAGCCCTTTAGATATTAATTATACTAAATGTAATGTTTTTCTTACTCTAACTATTATTGCTGCATGTTGGTTGAAGGAGAAGGAATTACTGATGCAGGTTCCAAGATTCCTGACTACATTATCAGTTTGGAATGGTGTATTGACTGCACTGAGCTTTGAGGGAGAGAGTTGTTTATCAAGTGTGACAAGGCTACATGTTATTGTATTTAGTTTTAGCCCATTTTCTGTTTAGGAATGTTTGGTTCTGCTGTAAGGAATAGGTATCAGGGGGATATTTGACTTTAACTGTAGTAGAGCCAGCCTTGTATAGGGGCATCACTACTGCAGTTCACAATACTTTGGGGCAAATCATATAGCTAAGCACAGGTTTAATAATCTAAAGAATTCCAGAAGTCATCTGCAAACTTCATTAACTAAAGGTTAAAATTCTCTGTCTGGAGATCAGAAAAGCATATTCCAGAAAAAGAGGCATTCCAGTACTGAGCCCTGGGGCACACCAGTATTTGTCTTCATATATTCTGAGGAGAAGCCTGCCACCTTAAATGGGTTCTATCTTTCAGCAAATTATTTACTTCACCATGTATGGATCTACTTTTAAAGCACTTATCCTACTAATGATGCTAGAATGCGGTACAGTATTAAATGCTTAGACCAGATCCATATAAGCTGTATGAACCAAATGAGTGCTGTCTGCACCCTGTGTGATATTTTCAAAGAAATTAAATCAACTGAGTTGGTAGGCTCTCCCTTTGACAAAGCCTAACAGATGTGGGCCTAACCTGATAAGATTTTCGATGTCATAGTTTATGAGGTCAGATATGATGCTTTGTATATGGTGCCACGCATTGCTTAGCTTTGCAAATCAGACTAGTCAGGCTAATGAGTCTGCAGTTTCCTGGGTCTGTGGTAGAGCCAGCCTTGTGTAGGGGCATCACCACTGCAGATAACTATACTTTGGGAGACAAATTCTGCAGCTAAGCACAGGTTAACAATCTAAAGAGTTCCACAGTGTCATGTTTGGCACATTTTATTAGGAATCCAGGTAAGTTATCATGTCCCATGGAGGTAACATTTTTGGTCTTAGAGCACACCTCCAGTATGCATTTCTTTGAGATATCAGAAGTTGTAAGGTTTCAGAAATGTGTGTAGTTAAGATAACTGTTTCACAGGTAATGGTTTCATTAATTTGTCTGCTAGTATATTTGATGTATATAATGGGTCAGAGCGGGTGGTGCCATTTTGGGTAAGTTCAGAATACTGATGGGTGTTATTTCTTAGTTTTGTAGTGTATCTAAATAAAGCTACAAAATTATTCTTGGCTTCAGAAGCTAATTTAAGTTAATGATTTGTCTTACTAGCCCTGACAGTTGCTTTTAGGACTTTACTCATATTCATAATGTAACCTTTAATATGAGGAGCTCTAGAGATGTACAAGTTAAGACTTTTTTATCTTGATGTGGAGTTATATAGTGGACCATCCATGTGGTTTGCTCTTACATTTCCCATTATATATTGGCTCTGGTAGGGAAAGCCAGATCTATGTATTTATTGATGCTGAAGAGCTCCACTATATAAATGCCATCTGTGTCTGTGTCAGATCTGGTGATATCAGAAATTAATTTGGACAGTTTGTCATAAGGAATGACAAGCACTTTTAAGTGTTTTAGCAACATTATATGAAATAAATACACAGTGACTGTACTACGCTGTTGGAAAAATGCACTTTCAGTATGAAGCATGAACTGAATTAAAAATACAGGGCATGTAGCAAGTTAGTAAAATTGTGTTAAATTTCCAAATTGTATTTCAAATGTAAAACTGAGACAATCATAAAATATTAGTGAATGTAAAGAGTGGAAAAGTAATGTACTGAATATTGGAAACACTTTGTGGAAAGCCAATGTCTATATTCAATGGTGTGCTGAGAAGAATGATTACACTGACTTTTCCGAAAAGATATGTCTAACAACTGTAGAGTAAGTCCACTGAAATGTATTAAGGAAAGTGTTACACATTTGTTTTTAGAGTAGCCATCTTGGCATATCTGAATAGTATGTTATGGGAAAAGCTTACTGCACTGCACATTTTTACAACCATCTTAATGTAAAGTCTAAGCAGTGTGTAAAATCCTACTGAAACTAATGGCTTTGTTCTTTTGAAAAAACTCAGACATAACTAATTAAGTTTATCCAGTGGTGTAGTATTTCTGAAAAGCTTCAAAGATATTGTTGCAGAGGTATACACCCAATAGTATTTTTGTACTTTTTCCCCTACTGGAAAGTTTGCAGCTTGCAAATGAACTGTGCACTGGAAGGAAGGAATCCACATGAGTGGGGATTTTGCTGTGTAGAAAAAAAAATCTGAGTCTGTTGTTATTGTGTGAAAAGCTGATAACTCTGAAGAGTGAAGCAAATTCAGAGTAAGAGCATGACGTCTTGTGGCAGTGGAAAAGTATACTACTTACATGAGACAGACATTTCTTGCATTTGCAGATTGCACTGAGTTTTAAAGCAAGTGAAAATGACTGTTTGCTATTGCTTCTGAAATGTGTTGTTTGTTAGCAGCTGCTAAAACCTTGTAGGTCTTGTTTGTTAGGAAGTAAAAGCAAAGAGGTATTTATTGGTCAGTAACACTGACAAATAGTGGAGCTTTATACAACACTACATTTTGTTTAGTGTTGTCTGTAGTAAAGTGTATGAGAACCTTGAATAGAAAATAATTAATAAAAAATTTTCTCACATGCCATTACACTTACTCCACCAATAAAAGTGGACCTTCATGGCAGTTAAATGGTAGCCTAAACATGGAAATTATTGTTTGGTGTTTTTGACTTACAGCAAAAAATTATGTGTGATAAAATTGCTTTACCAAAGTGCTACAGGCATTTTGTGAAACTTAAACAGTCGGATAGAAATATAAGATGTTGAAGTGATAAGTAAAGTAAGAAAAATGTGTTGATTCTAAAAGGTTAACCCTCTGACTGGATAAGGGTTCATTGCTGAGTAAATAAGTAAATCGTGAAAAAGGTGGTGAATTTACAAGGTTAAACCCTTTGCCAAAAGAAAGGGTTATACTGCTGAATAAAGCAAGAAAAATGTGTTGATTCTAGTAGTTAAACCCTCTGACAGAAAAGAGGGGATTTGTTGCTGTGTTAGGTAAGGACAAAATAGACAATAAACCTCCAGAAAGTGAAAATGAGGGGTTAATGCTTTATATCAAAAGAAAGTGAATGGTTTGCAAACTTGGTAACCCTTACTTTGAGTTGCCTATAATAAAAATGAGAGGCAAAAGAGGTAATAACTAAAATAATAATAGCTGTGCTGTCATGAAAGTGAACCAAAACATTGTTGAGGTACATCAGTACAATTTAACCATAGAAAGTGGTGCTGCTGTCACAAAAATAAAACAAAACTCTGCTGTGATGCAACAGTATGTGTTAAGCAAAGAAACAAAGTGTTAGCCAACTAAGTCTGGTGTAGCAGAATAGGATTGCTTTGCACCAAAGTGTTTCTGTCAGGCAGGAGCAATTGACTAATTTATAATGCAGTGGTGCAAATACACAACGTGAATCTTCTTTGGAAGTAACAAGTTTGGCTCCAGTGCTGAGTGAACTTGAATAGGTGATTCTGAGGGCAGAACTTGAGTATTGTTCAGAAACAAGACCTTACAGAAAAGGCATTGGACCTTCTTACAAGAAGTATACTGGTGCAGCAAAATGCTCAAGAAGAACAAAAAAAAAGTAAATGAAACACACTCACAATTCTGTGTAACATTACAAGATGAAGCTGGAAATTGCCTTGAGTGTAGAATATTAAGACAGTCAGAGAGCACTGTGTTTAGGCAGACAAAGCTCATAACTATGGTGAAACTGAAAGTGCATGAGATGAGTCTTCACAAATCAAAAAGAAAGAGCAAAGTCATTAAGAAAAGAACAAAATCACTCTCAAAAGCAAACTGGCATTGTGTGTTTCCAAACTATAAAGGAAAAATTGTAGTTGAAACTATAAATGGTTAACAGTTCCTGCTTGACATAAAAATTAAATATGAGAATATACAAGCTGAGACTGAATGACTAAAAAGCACAACTTCAGAAAGCCAAGAGTCAAGAAATGTAGGCAGACTCATATGCACAACAACAAAGAAGCCCAATCTCTACAACAGAAGAAATCTAAAAACATGAATGACACAGTTGACACTGATCAGTGGGGAACTCAGATACTATATGCAAAGAAATGTAGAAGAGTAATAACGGTGACTTAAGTGCACCTAATCAATATATCCCAAAACTGGAACACAAATGCAAAATGAAGGAAAATATTTGAAAGTTGCTGCAGGAAGAAGAGAGAACATTAGTTGACAGTAATGGATAAACAGTATATTGCTAAGTTGATAAAAAGAAAAGGAAACACTCTTTATAAATGAAAGCTCAGTCAGTGAGCTGGTAAATGAGAGACAACTTGTGGGACAAACCAAGAGTGTCAGTCAAACTGAGGTCATGGAAGACATCACCAAACATAACCACTAAGTGAGAAAAATCTGGAAGCTGGATTGATAGTCCTTAAGCGCAAAGTAGCAGAACTGAAAAGACAGACTGATATGCTTAATTCAAAATGCACTGAATTAGAAAGAACAAAATCAAAACTGCTGTCAGAACATACCATCCCAAATAAAATTAGGCATGATAACTATTAAGTCTTAATCCTCCCCATCTTAACATGGCAATTGAATCCATCAGTTCTAATAAAGGATTGCATTTCTACCATTTACATCCATGATCGCATCCTTTTGGCAACTACACAAAGCTCATACCCATAGGTAAGGTTGGGAATATAAACTGATCAGTAAACTTAGAGCTTCATTCAATGGCTCATTTCTTTATTCACCAGCACAGTCCAGTACGAATACTTGACTTGGACATAGACTGACTGGTAAACTGAGAGTTTCATCCCATGGTAGTTGTCACTTCACCATTACAGTCCAGTGTGTTGCTTGCAGTACTGTCACCATTATACTCATCTATTGCTCATTGCCCCAGTCCCCTCTGCCTTCACCCTTTAGCAATATCCCAGGATACATGAACTCCTCCACTTTACAAGCTACTCCTCTCTCACATCCAGGGATCAGTTAACTCTTTTTCAGGAGATAATCATAACCTGTGATGTGGATATGCTTATTTTAATTCCATCTGTTTCAGTTTCAGCAGTGAACCATGCAAGAGCATATTGGAAATTAAAGTAACTTGAGGCAAAGAATGCAATTTATTTATTATTTATTTGCTATTTGATAAGAAAGCAGGTCAGCTGCTCCAAAGACCCTTTTAAGGCTTGATCCAGCAATATCAGAAAACAATAAAGATGCATCACTCTTATCTATAAGTTGATTATTGTCCAAACTTTGGTTGTGCATTGATGTCCTTGCCTTGAAAATTGCAAACAAAAAAGTGATATAAGACACACCTTTGGTGAAAGCCTACTTCCACCTTAACCACATTTAATTTAATAGTGAAAATGCAGGTGCAATTTTCACTTCTCAACTATAGAGCAAAAAGTACTTGCAAAAGTAGCCATAGGAATCCCCTACTGCTCTAACAATTTCTAAGAGATATTCTAGGGTTCAGAGTCATACATTTCCTCAAGGTCTGCAAAACTCATGTAGACAATATTGCACATGGGTAAATAGTTGACACACTGCTCCAGGGCCACAGTGGAATCCACACTGCTATGCCCAAGTCAGAGATTCAACTAATGAACTTAACTTTATAAAAGGTTTAGTATACTGTAACTCAGTAATCTGTGAATGAATGAAAATATTGCAAATGTTTTAATTCGAAAATTGGTCTCATTTTTGACTGATTGGTGAATGATTGTTTTTCAGTGTAAAAACTGATGGGGGGGGTACAGCACCCTTAGCTCCTCTTCTTCCTCTTCTAAAAATGTGTGCTGGACAAGGATACCCTAATGCCTAGAATGAATGTGCAGCAGACTGGAGCATACGTTTTTCTGTAGTTCAGACAAGAATAAGTGTCATGAAATATCTGTGTGATGTTTTATGTCTTTACTCAAGGTTACCTTGTGCCTAGAGAGTATAAGGTTGTACAGAACAAGCTGGTCATGAATATGACCCAGGTATGTATGTGAATTTTAGCAACTACAGATGGAATTCTTAGAGAGAAATACAAAAAATTAAGTACAGACTGGTCGTCAGAGTGAAGGAAAACTCCTGGCTGGCAAACATAGAAACTGGGGGTAGAAGTACTGTATAAAAACAATGACAAAACCCACCAGAAGTAAGGGTTTGGCGTAACAAAAGCAATTTAGTACTTTTTAGGAAAACTAGTCATTCAAACAGAAGTTAATGAAAAACAGATTATTTTTCTGACCATATTGGTGCTTAAAGGAGTTGAGACTTCTTTGCTCTATAGTACGGTTATTTCTTCTTGAGACAGCTGCCACTATATATATATATATATATATATATATATATATATATATATATATATATATATATATATATATATATATATATATATATTTATTTTTAATGTAAGTATTTCATCTTAACATATTTGATGACAATTTTTAAATGATTTTTGTCATTTTTAATTATACAACTATTTACCGAGGATTTTCCCCTTTTTTGTAATACTTCCCTATTTTTCTGTTTATTGTTTGCTGCACTTACACAGTGATAAATATCATTAACATTGAATTTGCTATTATAAGAACCTACAGCATACCATCTGTTTCCCTTTGCATTATGCAAAGTTCCTAGCTAAACACCAGTATGTAAAAGTCACTACAGGGCAATCTTTAGAAGGGATTTTAACTGACCACACATTGTCCTTGTAAATTATTCAACATCAAGTTAATACCCACATATTAATTGATTATGTCAATGGAACATAAATACACAGTTAAATTTAACCTAAAGTTCTTTGATAGAATCACTAATTTGATATGTTATCCAATTAAAAAAAACAGATACTACTTAGCTTTAAAAAAATAGCTTACGTATAAAATGCGTAATTTAAGTACAGTGTAAAAACTACTTGTTTGTCTTTTCAAATCTTCAGGATCTAAAAAATCATCCTAATCTCAAAATTTGAAAACAATAATATGGTGTCTTTAACTGCAGCAGAAAACTGAAAGAAAACAATTGTTAATGTAATATGGTATGAATGAACAATGAAGTCATCACCTAGCTGCATAACATAATGAAAGGATTTACAGAAAAATATTCTGCAAACATATGCAGTAAGCAAAGGCATATGTCTGAGTGCTGATAATGTTGCTCAGTATACACAGCTGAGCAGCATATGAGCACTAAAACATTGTTATCTCCAAAATTCCTACTGACAATGGTGTACCCTATGGTACAGGCATAACTACTGCAACCGTCATATTTCTCCCATTTCTTATAGGATGCTTGTGAGTTTTTAAAACTCTACTTGTAGTCCTTGCTTAATGAATGACCTTTTGTTAAACCCAATGTGCATGACCACTGTTCCCCCAGATAAAATTAAAAATGTAAGGTCTGTGGGACTAGACAACATTCCTGGTTATTTATTATTCACAGTCAAGCTAAATCTCATTAAGCGCCTATCAGTCATAATAACCAAAATGGTAATGTTTGGACAAGTCTTTGATCTGTGGGAACATGTTACAGCAGTGTCTTTTCCCTAGGTGTGAAAATATCAGACCCCAAAAAAATATTAAACCTATCAGCCTGATCTTTGTACTGTATAAAATTGTGGGCAGGGACACAGTGGAGCTTATACACAAAAACACAGAGCAATTTATTTCTGTTAGATATGGAATAGTATGTGTTTATTATAGTGAGATCTTGTTTCCTGAATTGTTTGGCATTCTTTGAAGATGTAACAGTTTCTTGACGATGCAATGTGCTGCTTAGCTTGCTGTATTAAGGCATTTGATGCTGTTCCACATAAGAAAATGGCTGACAAATTAAGAACACTGAATTTCAGTCCTTACACAGTTTGGGTACTGCACATGTTATGCCACATGATGCATTACATCTGGGTAGGAGGTTAACTGCTTATCCCTGTGGGGGTTGCCAGTGATGTTTCACAGAGCTTTGCCTTGAGGCCACATCTTTTCAGATTTGTCTTATCATATATAAAACCATGAATTGGCTCTCGAAAACTAGATATGCTGATGATTACAAAGTAGGTAACAATTCAATAGAAATATGCTAATTTCTCTAAAATGGTGCATAACAATACATATCAGATGCAATAATCTCAGTTTTAATATCAGTAAGTATCACATGATGAGATTTGGCAAAAAAGAACATAAATTTTGATTACACAATATTTGGTGAAATAAATAAAGATGTATCAACAATGTTAGATAAGAAGCTAATCTGTAACCAGTGTGTCTGTTGAAATTAGACGTAGTTGAGAACATGGTATCATAGACAGAATATTTAGTTCTTGTCAGTCTGGAGTGAGATGAACAGTCAAGAGTATGTGTATCTTTGGGGTTTCACCTCTAAAGGAAGCAGTTCCTCCATGTGTCTAGCCAGTCCAGGGAGATCAGTGTGTCATTCTATACCTCACTGCTCTAACCCATTATTGAATTCAGCACTGCTGTCTAATAAATAATCTTCACATAATTTGAAATTGTACAATTTCTTATTAGAGAAATGAAAGGGCTGGAAATTTTGAACTTTTCAGAGCAGTTTCAGGAATTTTCATTACGTTTTGCTTTTTTGTATGTTAATTAGGGGTGACATCTGCCTGGTCTATAAGGCAATATATAATTAAGGTCTGTCTAAACATCTATGCCTGGAACTTTCCTCCAATGAGCTTTCACTAGATAGGGAACCTTACTGCTAAAATAAATTTTAGTGATCCAAAAAAAATCATGATGGATTCATTACACAGAAGTTTCTAAAACTAAGAAATAACTTTCTCTTCATAGTCAGGACAAGTCTCATTCTTTAACTTTCTTTAAAACAATCTTTATATATGCATGGGAAGTTGCAAGTAGCAAGATGGGGGTTAAAATGCTCAAGTTTTTTTTTTTGAAGATAGTAGATTATAACCTTTACAGTGTGGTCTGACCTTATGATACCATGTACAATATTCTTGTAGATCTAGACAATTTAAAAGGAAAATGTTTTCCAATAATAAGACCCTAATATAAAAATTATATATTACTGAAAAGTTGTGTAAAGGATAGAGAATTACTTTTATATGACAAGAAAGTGCTGATTAAATCAGAACAAAGTATTAATTTAACTTTCTTAACAACAGAATATTACATATATCAAAGCTTGTATATTAAACTTTAAAGTATTGAGAGAAAGCACAGGCCCTGCTATTCACATGCAAAGACGTATCATGCACACTCTATGTAGTACACTGCCGTGAACTACTGTAGTTCATTTATAGGGATCATGGTAGACCATGGTGGCATACAATAGACATCCTGCATTGTTGAATTTTGCACAGAAGGACATAGTACATCATTATTTACTAGGCGTTTTTGTGCTCAGGATGGGGAAAGTGCTGTGTAGCGTTTCAGTGCTACACAGTCTAGTAGGGAAACAAAGGCATTGGGAACCTCCAAACACTTGACCCAACCCAGTTCGGCTTTGTTAAGGGCAGATCATGCCTACTAAACCTGGTTGACTTCTTTGAGACAGTCACCAAGGCCATAGATGAGGGGAAGGTGGTTCACACAGCCTACCTTGACCTCGCCAAGGCTTTTGACACCATTCCCCACTCGGGAATTATAGAAAAACTCACCAGCCTGAACATAAACCCCTACGTCACGAGATGGGTTGCCAACTGGCTTACAGACAGAACTCATACAGTAAGAATAGCAGGCTCCAGGTCCGACTCTAAACCAGTCACAAGTGATGTCCCACAAGGCTCGGTCCTGGGACCCCTACTGTTCGGCATATACTTCTCAGAAGTACAGGCAAACACAGAAGGACTATGGCTAGCCAAGTTTGCCGATAACTGCAAACTGGGAACCATAATTGACTCTCTAGCTGACACAGACATTCTCCAAAAGGGCCTTACTGAGACGGACACCTGGTGTCAAAGTCATGGTCTCAAGCTAAATGCCAAAATATGCATAGTCATCCAGTTTGCGAAAAACAAAACACCCATGAATTACCACATAGTTGGCAGCCCCCTTAATACAGAAGAGGTAATAAGAGATCTGGGGACCCAGGTAGATAATAATCTCTCCTTTGACAATCATATTGCCAAAGTAGTTAGGAAATCCTTCTTTGTAGCCCATCTAATTACTAAAGGGTTCGCATCTAGAAATAAAGAGGTTATAGTGCCCCTCTACTCATCACTCATCAGACCCATCATAGAGTACAATGCCCCATTTGGGATGTACCTCACAAGACACTTCCAACAGCTGGAAAGACCACAAAAGTACCTCACCAAGAGGATTAGTGGCCTCAAACATATGTCCTATGCAGCCCGACTGGAAAAACTCCGGCTGTACTCAGTGGCATATCACTTACTCAGAGGTAATCTCTGCCTGACTTACAAAGCCATGTGAAACTCAGAATTGATGAAAATGCTCCACCTAAAGAAATCCAAGTCATTGCAAGCCACTGCAAGCCACTCACTCTAGTGAGCTAAACCTCGCCACAACAATAAATAGAATCACAGAGACTCCCCATGCTTTGGAACAAAATTCCTAACTACATTAGGCAGAGCCCCTCACTAACACTCTTCAAGAGAAACCTTGATGAGTGGATGGGTAACAGAAAATACACCCCTGGGATCACTTCATTGGCTCTTCTTGACAGAGGCTCAGTTAATTAATCAATGGGGCAACGAAAGCTGACACACTCTGGCTAGGCTTATAAAGTGCCCTTAGGCAGATAGCCTAGTACCTACCTATGAACCTATGAACCTAAGGCAGCTTAATAAGGCATACTGCACCTTACCTTATAGGTCCATAGGTTCATAGGTGTGTACTAGGCTAATGGCTCTGAGGCCTTTACAAGCCTAGCCCATAGGATTACCCTGGCATCATGCCACCTGACCTTAGTTCCCAGCGCCTCTGGATAAAAAAGCTAGGAAATCACTCCACTGGTCACCCACAAGTAAAAAATAAAGTCCGTTTTATTAAGCGCTTTTCGTCTCTCCTTATAGGGAGACTTCTTCAGATAACAGACATGTACAAATGCAAAGTTTAAATAAAAAAGTCATCAATCATATGATACAACACACACTTCCATTTAAAGACATCCTTCCCTATAACATCCACATATTATTAACTATAACATTTATTTCAATATTTTACAAGTAATGCCTTATAACCCGTGGTGGTGGTGCTGTGGTAGCATTGTCGCCTCACAGTAAGATGCTGTCCGGTTCGATTCTCAGCTAGAGCGTCTTCTGCGTGGAGATATGCGTGAATGGGCATACCTTCATTGAAGGTTGTGCATCATGCTGGTAACTCGGCATGTAAAAATCAACTACCAATCATTAGCGGACCGGAGTTCCGCTGTGGCGACCCCTAACCGGGAAAAGATGAAAGACACAAACAAACACAAGTAATGCCTTAAATATACTCTTACTAAAATATTTAGCCTAAAATTCATAATCAGCATTATTTATTTCATGTATATTTTTATTTTTAATGTCTTCATTCTGATGAAAACTAAAATATTAAAATAATTTATCCTGACCCATTCTGTCCACATGACAGCACCTTATAACCAGAGGGTATGGACTCACTTACACGTTTCATGAGTCTGCCTCTCTAGATTTTTCAGTTTAAGAATACACAGGATAGAATACACTTCATTCAATCCTGGAAAATGGCAGGCGTCTGCACGAAGCTGCCACCTCAATTCAAGTTTCTCCATCATAAATGGATCGGGACCACCTCTTCCATTTGAATTCACACAATCAATAACCCTAAATTTGAATGTATGATCTGGAAATGCTTCAACATGTCTAGCTAGGGCACTTTCTTTTTTCATTTTGGAAATATAATATAAATGCTCATATACTCTTTCCCTTAATTTACAGTCCGTTTTTCTTTTATAGAAAGCCGGACAGTGTTGGCACTGAGCCATGTAAACTACTGCTCTGCTCTGACAGTTGAACTTATGTTGGTGACATATTTCTGTTCCCTCAACGTGAAGCATTGGCCAACCTGCATGTGTTTGCATAAGTTACACATATTACATTTACCCATACCTGTTCATGTGCTTACATCTTTTGCCTTGTATTGTAATATATTTTTCAGGTTTTGCCCTTGTTAGAACACTATTCTTGGTGTTTCACAGAATTTATGCCTGATAACATTGTCATTCAAAATTAATGACCAATTTTTGTTAATAAGGGAGTATAAAGCTGGAGCATTGACACCAAGGGAGCCCGCAGGATTTTTTGCAGGGGGGTGCAAACCCAGAGCCCCACCCACATAGCTCTCCCCGCCCCCTGCCAACACAGCCCCGCCCACACAGCCATTCCAGTGTCCCATTACTTGGCTATTTCTTCCCATTTGCCGTAGACACTGTTCAAATCTGTGTGCATACTGTTTTATGCTTTAGTTCTACAATGATTATAGGCAGTTGGATTTAATTTACAACTTTTATTTCAAACATTATAGCCCAAACACTGAGACATTTACTAAACCTAAACAAAGCAATAGTCTTACAATGAAAACAGACTTGGCATTAAAGGTTCTCTACTTTTGAAACTCACATTCAATGAAACAGCATTGAAACCCACATTCAAAGAAAATGCATCTGGCCAGGGCAGGTTATTTACCTTTGAACTGTTTTCCACACTGTTAGGGCCATGCAAAAGTTTTGATTTACCTGATTGTATTAATTATAATATATAATTGAATTATATCCCTTAAGTAAAAGTAATCTGAATAATTCCACATTAAAGATATATGAAACTAATGAAGATGTTGTTGCTAGAAAACAACTGTATATTTCAGTGTTTCATCTACAAATTCAGTGCCTGCTGCCATCAAAGAATAAAATTGCCTATGTTAAATTAAAAAATGGTAAGCTGGTATATTGCAATAGAAAATGGATGGCAAGCTGAAAAACAGGTTCATAGTTATTAGGCATCTCATCCAAAGGAGGACATCCTCAGGACTGCAGCATACAGATGTACATGCTGTAGGAATACAACCTCAAGCCTCTCCATTAAGATGCAAGTATTCTACTTGTGGTGCTACTAACATAGCTTTAAAACTTTATACCACAATAGAGATACTATTTGCTAAACAAAACAGTTGCACATTGTAAATAGACTTGGCATGAGCAGCAGTGAACTTAGCTTCCTTAAAACTCACAGTTCCTTGAAAATGCACTTGAAAATAAATTCCTGCAAACTCTAACTTGGGCATTTCACTTTCTCTATCCTCACAAACATACCATACCCCAAGGCCTCAACCTTAGTGCAAGAAATCTGGACAAAGCCTAAAATAAATAGGGACAGATTATAAATATGGCTCTCATAAACTTAGAAAATTGCAAGAGTAACAGGATTTGTGTTAGTATGCATTTTTCTAAATGATATGACATCTAAAACTGAAATGTCTCATTATTTAGCAACTTCAATCCTTTTTAGGAGGAATATGGGGCAAAAATCTGGACATTCTGCAAAAACCTGGACAGCTGAGGGGTATGCTACCTCCCTCATACACACACACACACACACACACACACACACACACACACACACACACACACACACACACACACAAAATAATTCTGGTCAGACTTGAATTAGTTCTGGGAAGGTTGCACTGAACGGCACCGTGCTTGATCTGAAGTGGGTGAAATCCTGGTAGCCAGTGATAATAACTGAACTGCAGCTCAGCAATGTGGAGCATTAAAGCATTTTTAGCAGAGCATTGTTTCATCACTACCTATTGTGTTTGCACATAAGCTGTAGTTATTTCAAACATTTGCCTTTTTTGATTACTACAGAGTACATTTACCCACCAGAGCTATTGTGTTTTGACTTCAGTGTGGAGCTTACCTAGTTGTTGCAGGGCTTGGCTTTTAAGTAAGGTAGCAATGCTTATTTACCATATACCATTAAAGCCACCCAACTAAGTGTACTAACACACAGACACTGCTGAAGACACTGGTCTCGAATAAAATGCAATGAGCTTCTGAAAATACTGTAATCCTGTCCTTTTATTACAAATACTGTCATATGCATTTCAATACCAAAGGCTTATACATTATCTAGTTATGTGTAAATATTCTCTGCATGGCAACAACGAAAAGACTTTCAATGCTGGTAATTCTTTAACAATATGCTTACTAAAGCTTACTTGCATCTTACAATCTCCGACAAGCTTACCTGATGTTCATTAAACCATGGCTACTTAAACAGAGCAACAGGGCACTAGGACAGCATGCAGTTCCTTAATAATAAGAAGCATAAATCAACAGTATAAAAATCTGATAGAAAACCAGAACATTCTGCAAAATCAAGGACAGATAAAAAGCCGGTCATTTGTGATGTACCTTGGATGGGGGAATGCTCTGCACACTTGCACTGCATAACTGCTCCTTGCCTTCTTTGGACACATCCAGAGCCACTACAATGGAGGGTGGGGTGCAATAAGTATGTCATAATTTGAAATGTCTCTGGCTGACAGTGATGGCTCTAACACTCATACCTCTCAACTTCAGAGCAAGAAATCCGGACAAAGCCATACATAGAACTAGAAGTGGGACACAGGCCCAAAAATAAGGCCAATTTTTAAATATTGCTCTTATTAACTTAAATAGAACAGTAGTAGATCTTGCATTAGTACACATTTTCTGAAGGGTATAAAATCTGAAACTCAAATGTAAATGTCTGCCATTATTTTCTAACTTCAAGCTTTAATGACTTGCCACTAATTTGCCAGAAAACCACAAGTTTATGAAAAACGGACCAAAATATGATGCAAAAATACCTGTCAAAAAGGGACACCTTTTTAGTAGTAACATTGTTAACTTGAGCAGCTAACAAAATAAGAGCATCTACATGCATTTCTGAAATAAAAGTAAAGTAATCTATAACTCTGATCATTAGTTATATACAGTTATAAACCCTCCACATTTTCTTCCAAAATTGCCATTTTTGAGGAGGGATTATTAGGGGAGAGCAACATTTTGAGCCAAAATTGGGGACAATTGAGAGGTTTGCATATTCCTAATCTACAGTGATTTGCACGTACCTCTCAACCTCTTAATGCAGGAAATCTGGACAAGGCCAAATATATTGGGGGAACAAACAAACACTACTAAAAATTGCTCTTGTATAAACTTAAGACAGTCTTGTATTAGCATGCATTTTTCTGAAGGTTATGACGTCTGAAACTATGTGTCATTTAGTGACTTCATTCCTAAATGATTTGCTAGAAAACCACAAATTTTATGAGAAACAAACCAAAAATAAGAAGCAAATATCTATTCATTCTGCAAAGATATGGACAACTGAGAGGTATAGTTCAATCGGGGCTGTCTGAGTTACCCCCTCACAAAATCATGGTCGAATGGAGCCTCCCCCTGCAGCCATTCCAATGTCCCATTCCTTGGTTATTTTGCCCTATTTACCATAAACACTGTAATGTGCATACTGCTTTACTTCTGCGATGATTTAGGATTTCATTTGAAAGTTTTATTTTGCATTTTACAGCACAAACCCTAATACATATCTGTTAAACAAAGCAATGCAGTCTTACAATGAAAATAGACTAACATTAAAACTTCTCTGCCCTTGAAACTCACATGCATTGAAACCCACATTCAAAGAAAATACATTTTGCCAGTGGCAGATAAATATTAACTCTGGACTGTCTTCAAAATCATAGGCCCCTCGAACATAACATACACATGCTCTTTGATACACCTTCCTGACTGTATTACATTATATTCCTTGTACAGTACAGTTGTTAGAGGGCATTTTAAAATTATTGTTTTGAACATTTTTCCAGTAGACAATGAAACAAAAGGCATACACTACTGACAAAACTGCCCAATTCAGAACATTTCCATCATAAAAAGTCTACTTGACCTTCTATAGTCCACCAGTATCAGTAAAAAATATGCAATCTGTGAAGTAGTAAAATCCACATTAAAGAAATTTGTAACTAATAAAAAGGTTGCTGCTTTATATGTCATTATTTAATCTACAAATAAAGTGCCTGTTACCCTTGAAGAATAAATTGCCTTTGTTGCATGCAATAAAAAAATGATAAGCTAGTAATACCGCAATAGGAATGGATAGCAAACTGATAACAGGTTCATAGTTACTAGGTATCTTTACCAAAAGGACTGCAGCATCCACCCCCTTTACAACACAGTACAGTATCAGCAATGCATCTACCTACTGTGGGAGTAGAACCCACAGCCTTCAGCATCAAAAGCAAGGACACTATCTGTTGTGCTATTAACAATGCAAGCAGACTAAACATAAGCAGCACTAAACTTTTGCTTCCCTGCAGCTCTCAGCTCGTAAAATCTACTCAACACTCAGCTGTATCTCTGAACTTTGCAGCACAAGAAATCTGGAAAAAGCCAAAATTTATTGGGGGGGGAGAAAAGGCCAAAAACCAGGGACACATTTTAAACATTGCTTGTATAATGTTGGAAAGTTGCTAGAATAAAATGCTGCGTTACCACCATACATTTCACTGCCACGTCTTGAACCCAGGGGACCCTGTGCAAAACAGTCAGAGCAACATACCACTACACCAACTCAGCTGTTTTGTGAAAGAGGAAGACTGAAACTTAAATGGCTACCATTTAGTGAATTCAGTTCTCACCATAGCACAGCTGTCAACCTCTTAGCACAAAATACCTGAACAAAGCCAATAATGGGTGAATACAGCCCCCAAACATTCAGTGAATTCAGTTCTCACCATAGCTGTCAACCTCTTAGCAAAGAACACCCGGACAAAGCCAGTAATGGGGGAATATAGCCCCCAAACATATTCAGTGACTTCAGTTCTTACCGTAGCTCTCAACCTTAGCACAAAATTTGGATGAAGCCAATAAATACCTGAACAAAGCCAATACTGGATGAATACAGCCCCCAAACATATTCAGTGAATTCAGTTCTTGCCATAGCTCTCAACCTTAGCACAAAACCTGGATGAAGCCAATAATGGGGGGGGGGGATATAGTCCCAAAGACAGGGATACATTTCAAATATCCATCTTGTACACTTAAAAAATTGCTAGAATAAAAGCTTTTGTTACCATGCACTTTCTGAAGAATATGAAGTCTGATATTGAAATGAGTGCCCATTTTTTTTTTAACATTTGTTAACCAGGAAAGTCTAACTTGGAAAATAAGCTAAGTTTTAGCAGAGGCCCAGGGAGAAACACTCTAGACAGCCAAGAATCAAACGAGAGAACATGTAGCTGTCAGGCAACAAGGACACAAATACAGAAACCACAGATTTTATGAGGAACAGAAAAAGTATGAGGGAAAAGCCTGCAACATTTTTACAAATGGTGGTGGGTAGGGAATTCAGGCTCTTGCCACTTGGGCCCAAGGTACAGGGTTCAAGCCTTATTCTCTACCCACCACCATGTAACTCCTAGGGCATTTTACACACACACACACACACACACACACACACACACACACACACCTTACTAAAGCTGCCTGTTTCAGCTCCACTAAAGCGTCCCATCTTCCGTACACACACACACACCTACCTTACTAAAGCTGCCTGTTTCAGCTCCACTAAAGTGTCCCATCTTCCGTACACACACCTACCTTACTAAAGCTGCCTGTTTCAGCTCCACTAAAGCGTCCCATCTTCCGTCCGTTTTGGTACTCGCTCGCAAGGGTCCCATCTTCCGTCCATGCCCACTCGCTTGCAAGAGTCCCATCTTCAGTAAGGTCCAAAACTGTCCGTTTCAGCTCCCGCATGATGATGTCACAACTGTTCATTTTGGTTCCCGCTCGCAAACTTTGCGCGACACCTGCGACTGGGCTTCTTAAAGAAGAATGCCTTAAAAAAAAAAAAAACTTTTTTTTTTAAATCAAAAGATTAACTCAGCGAATTCCAGGGGGGTGCAAGTGCACCCCCTTGCACCTGCCTGCGGGTGCCCTTGATTGACACTGTATCTAGTAATCAAGGCTGTAGTACTGTATTCTCTCGTCCTTGGTGCCATACTTATGTCCCCCACATTGTTACCTCCTATCATACCCTTAATGCTCAAAATTGATTTGTAAAAACCACCGGCCCTCTTATCCTGGACTTCTCTAATCAATTCATTGTTTAGTTGCCCTGGATGACATCTTACCCTAAACATGTTCCTCAGGTTATTGCATTCCAACACAAATTCATCATCACTGGTCACCATCCGGGCAGCTCTTACTAATTGTCCCTTGACTACTGAACGTTTTTGATGCAATGGATGGCAACTAGTAAAGTGAAGGAATGTATAGGAATATGTTTCCTTCCAGAAAATTCATGCACAGTAACTGTTGGTAATGATGTCTTTCCTGAGGTTTATGTCCAAATAGGCTATTGATTCAGTGCTGAAAGTAAATGTGAATGTAAAAAACTGGGTTGTATTGTTAAAATAAGTAACCATATCTGTAGCTTGTTTTTCAGCCCCCATTCTAAATCATAAAAATATCATCCAAGAACCTAGTGTAATGGATAATCTGGTTGGCAATCTCCTCACTGTTTCTCACAAAATGCCACTCCCAATATGACATTACAAAGTTCACTAGGCTGGCACCACATGGTCAACCCATGGCTACCCCAACTTTCTGCAAGTAATACTTGTTGTTGAAAGTTATAAAATTCTGTGTTAGCACTATGTCTATGAGTTCACATTCAAGAGAAACTTCATCCGCAGGTGCTCCTTTACTGTGCATCATATAGCTTACCCATTCTACTCCTTCTACATGAAGAATAAAAGAGTATAGATCTTTTACGTCAACTGTAATAAAATTATAAATGGGGTTAACTCTATTGCATAAATGTTTGAGAGGAAGGTCCAGGAGTCTTTACAAATTTGACCTCTCCTGGGTCACATATCTCTTCAATGTTTGATCTATGACCTTTGCCAGGGAGTACGTGATACTGTTCCTTGCGTCCACCAACAGTCTCATGGGGGGATTTATTATACTTTTATGGACCTTTGGTATTCCAAAAAATATTGGGATTCTGGAGGCTGTCATTACTAAATAGTTGAAGACGTCTATATTAATCCTAGCCTCAATGAACAGATCATTTAACCAAGATTTAATTCCTGAATAAGCTTTAGTAACCTCTGATCTAGAGACTTCCTCATAAGTTTCACTGTTCAACACATTTTCCATCCTGTTGATGTAATCCTGAGTAGACATAATTGCCAGCCCACTCCCCTTATCGGGTTGCATTACATGTATCGCTCCCTGTCTTAGCCCTTTTAACAACAATTTTTCATTCTTACTAGTGTTTTGGACAAATATAGTCTGCCTGTTGCCTTGTTCTATTATGCTTCGTAAGTCCAACTCACAAATTTGTTCGAAAAGATGCAAAGTAGGGTGTAAAGGGGGATAAAATGTACTAGCCAGTTTATACTCATTCATTGCATTATTGTTGTGACCAAATAACACCCTAAAGTTTAGTTTTCTTATGAAAAGTTTCAGGTCTATAAGTGTATTTGCAATGTTCAACTTGCATGAAGGAACAAAACTCTGCCTCTTGGCTAAAAAATCCGCCAAGCTCTGTTCAATATTCATCGTTGTATAATTATATATTTTAAAGTCACGGTCAGAGTTATGTACAATCTCACAGGTGTGTTCAGATTGCTCCTCTCCATAAATTATCTGCTCCTGTTCCTGTTGTTCGTGTTGGTATTGTTGTTCTGATGTTGTGGTCCGGCCCCCTTTCCATTCTGGGGTACTGGATAAGGGCGGTGGTTCAGTGCTCTGTTCTGAAAATTTCCTTCCTCCATTGTTTCATTTGCCTCCTTATTCTGTATTGTGGTACTGTTTGCTAAATGTGTGTTTCTCCTTGGGTCTGGTGTATTATGTGTATGGTTAGATTCATCATTACTTTCTACATGTTCACTATACATGCACTTCTCCTTGGGTCTGGTGTATTATGTGTATGGTTGGATTCATCATTACTTTCTACATGTTCACTATACGTGCACTTCTCCTTGGTTCTGGTGTATTGCGTGTATGGTTAGATTCATCATTACTTTCTACATGTTCGCCTGTCATATTTGCAAGTTCAACAGTCCCATTCCTATTTTGCAAGGAATTAGTTTGAGAAGAAGGTGGTTTAGTGTATGCTGTGCCTGTAGAGTAAGCTTGCCTGTCCCTCTGCAGCTTCTTAACTTTCATAGCCTTAAGTTTGCCCATATACTGGTCTATGCTTGAATATGTCCTCTCATATTCAAACCTGTATCGCTGAAAAGCTGCATCAGCCTTTATTAAAGTATCCAGTTCTGTAGCCTCCTTGGCTAGGACTTAATCATTCTTTTTATAATGGGTGCAAATCAAGTCCAGTAACTCTAAACCATGTTTGTTGAATAATTTTAATAGGTCTTTATGAAACTCAGACCCCTCTATCAGACCCGTGGGATATTACCAACTCCTCAGCCCTTTAGATACAATACCCTCACTGATACACTCTTTAAAGTAATTTATTTCTAACTGTAGTTTTTTGTACTTTACTAACCGATTGTCAAATTGCTGCAATAATAAAGAAATATCGGCTACCCCTCCAGCCAATTTTCATCGAATGAAAACATTAAAAATAAAAATATACATGAAATAAATAATGTTGATTATGAATTTTAGGCTAAATATTGTAGTAAGGGTATATTTAAAGCATTACTTGTAAAATATTGAAATAAATGTTATAGTTAATAATGTGTGGGTGTTATAGGGAAGGGTGTCTTTAAATGGAGGTGTGTGTTAACCGTCACATGACTGATGACTTTTTTATTCAAATTTTGCATTTGTACATGTCTGTTATCTGAAGAAGTCTCCCTATAAGGACAAATGAAAAGCACTTAATAAAACAGACTTTATTTTTTACTTGTGGGTGACCAGTGGAGTGATTTCCTAGTTTTTAACCCAGTTTATTTTTTTTTTGGCTTTTCTGGTGTTCCCAGTGCCTCTGTCGAGTAAAGCCACTGGAGTGATCCCTGGGCTGAATTTTCTATTTCCCATTCACTCATCAAGATTTCGCTATACCTATCTTTCCCCATTTGCTGTGCACTGCTGTCATGCTTAGGAGTGAGCCATAAAGATTTATGTAACCCAGCCACTGGGGATGCACAAGCCAGTGCATTTCTTTGTGCCGGTCCCAAGCCCGGATAAATGGGAGGGTTGCGTCAGGAAGGGCATTTGCCTTAAAATTTTGCGAAATCATACATGCAGACAACAGTACAGAAATACATACCAGATCGGTCGAGGCCCGGGTTAACAATGACCGCCACCAGTACTGTTGGCCAACAGGGTGGTGGCGGAAATTGGGCTACTGTTGGCCGAAGGAGGAGAAGAGGGGGAAGGCATGCCTGAAGGCAGGTAAAGGCTAGGGCTGTGATAGTGAGATCAGAACTTTGAATGTTGGCAGTATGACTGGTATAGGGAGAGAGATATGATGGACCGAAGGAAGGTTGGTATATTGTGTGTGCAAGAGACCAGATGGAAGTGGAGTAAGGCTAGGTGTATCGGAGGCGGTTTCAAATTGTTTTATCATGGTGTGGATGGGAGGAGAAATGGCGTAGGCATTATCCTAAGAGTGTTTTAGAGGTGAAAAGAGTGTCGGATAGAGTGATGTTTATGAAGCTGGAAATTGATGGTATAATGATGAATGTTATTAGTGCATATGCTCCACAAGTTAGGTGTGTGATGGATAAGAAAGAAAAATTTTGGAGTGAGTTGGATGAAGTGGTGATGACTGTACCCAAGGGTGTAAGACTGGTGATTGGAGCAGATTTCAATGGGCATGTTAGTGAAGGGAACAGAGGGGATGAGGAAGTGATAGGTAGGTATGGTGTTAAGCAAAGGATTTCAGGTCAGATGGTAGTGGATTTTGTAAAAAGGATGGACATGGCTGTGATGAATATGTATTTTAACAAGGGGGAGGAGCATAGGGTGACGTACAAGAGTGGAGGAAGATGCACACAAGTGGATTATATCTTATATGGAAGAGCCAGTCTGAAGGAGATTGAAGAGTGTAAAGTGGTGGCAGGGGAAAGTGTAGTTAGGCAGCATAGGATGGTGGTTTGTAGGATGACTTTGGTGATCAAGAAGAGGAGGATGAGTGTGAGGGCAGCACCAAAAATCAAATGGTGAAAATTGAAAAAGGGTAATTGTGAGGTGATGTTCAGGGAAGAGTTAAGACAGGCACTGGGTGGCAGTGAAGAGTTACCGAATAGCTGGGTAACTACAGCAGAGCTAGTAAGAGAGATGGCTAGAAAGGTGCTTGGTGTGACATCTGGAAAGAGGAAGGAGGACATGGAGACCTGGTGGTGGAATGAAGAAGTACAGGAGAGTATACAGAGAAAGAGATTGGCAAAGAAGAAGTGGGATTGTCAAAGAAATGAAGAAAGTAGACAAGAGTATAAAGAGATGAGGTGCATGACAAAGAGAGAAGTGGCAAAGGCTAAGGATAAGGCATATGAAGATTTGTATAAAAGGTTGGACACTAAGGAGGGAGAAAAGGACCTGTACCAATTGGCTAGACAGAGGGACAGAGCTAGTAAAGATGTGCAGCAGGTAAGGGTGATAAAGGATAATGAGGGAAACGTACTCACAAGCATGGAGAGTGTGTCGATGGAAAAAGTACTTTGAGGGGTTGATGAATGAAGAGAATGAGAGGGAGAGAATGTTGGATGATATGAGGATAGTGAATCATGAAGTGCAATGGATTAGCAAGGAGGAAGTAAGGATAGCTATGAAGAGGATGAAGAACGGAAAGGCTGTTGGTCCAGATGACATACCTGTGGAAGCATGGAGGTGTTTAGATGAAATGGAAGTGGAGTTTTTACCTAGATTGTTTAATGAAATCTTGGAAAGTGAGAGGATGCCTGAGGAATGGAGAAAAAGTGTTTTGGTACCGATTTTTAAGAATAAGGGTGATGTGCAGAGCTGTAGTAACTACAGAGGGATTAAACTGATCAGTCACAGCATGAAGTTATGGGAAAGAGTAGTGGAAGCTAGGTTAAGAAGGGAGGTGATGATTAGTGATCAGCAGTATGGTTTCATGCCAGGAAAGAGCACTACAGATGCAATGTTTGCTCTGAGAGTGTTGATGGAGAAGTACAGAGAAGGTCAGAAGGAGTTGCATTGTGTCTTTGTGGATTTAGAGAAAGCATATGACAGGGTGCCTAGAGAGGAGTTGTGGTATTGTATGAGGAAGTCGGGAGTGTCAGAGAAGTATGTAAGAGTGGTACAGGATATGTACAATGGTAGTGTGACAGCAGTGAGGTCTGCAGTGGGAGTGACGGATCCATTTAAGGTGGAGGTGAGATTACATCAAGGATCAGCTCTGAGCCCTTTCTTATTTGCAATGGTGATGGACAGGTTGACAGACGAGATCAGACAGGAGTCCCCGTGGACTATGATGTTTGCAGATGACATTGTGATCTGTAGTGAGAGTAGGGAACATGTGGAGGAGACCCTGGGGAAGTGGAGATATGCTCTAGAGAGAAGAGGAATGAAGGTCAGCAGGACTAAGACAGAATATATGTGTGTGAATGAAAGGGAGGATAGAGGAATGGTGAGGATGCAGGGAGTAGAGGTGGTGAAGGTGGATGAGTTTAAGTACTTGGGATCAACAGTTCAGAGTAATGGTGAGTGTGGAAGAGAGGTGAAGAAGAGAGTACAGTCAGGATGGAGTGGGTGGAGAAGAGTGTCAGGAGTGATTTGTGACAGACGTGTACCAGTAAGAGTGAAAGGAAAGGTCTACAAGAGGGTAGTGAGACCAGCTATGTTATATGGGTTGGAGATAGTGGCACTGACAAAAAGGCAGGAGTCAGAGCTTGATGTGGTAGACTTGAAGATGTTAAGATTTGCACTGGGTGTGACGAGGATGGACAGGATTAGGAGTAAGTATATTAGAGGGTCAGCCCAGGTTGGAAGGTTTGGAGACAAAGCCAGAGAGGCAAGATTACGTCAGTTTGAACATGTGCTGAGGAGGGAGGCAGAGTATATTAGAAAAAAGATGCTAAGGATGAAGCTGCCAGGTAACAGGAAAAGAGGAAGGCCTACGATAAGGTTTATGGATGTGGTGAGAGAGGACATGCAGGTAGTTGGTGTAACAGAGCAAAATGCAGGGGACAGGAAGAAATGGAAACAGCTGATCTGCTGTAGCGACCCCTAACGGGAGCAGCCGAAAGAAGAAGAAGAAGAAGGTATGACAGCAGAGCTAAGGGCATTACCATAACATGGCAATGAGGGTATCTAGTACTGTGCAAGCTCCTTTTGGCGGGAGCTTACCAGCATTACTGTATAGGAGTAGGAAAAGTATGGTTGTGGTACCAGATTTTGCCTGCACAACTCATACTCCAGTGGTGTGAGTTTTGTCAATCACTTCTTCATGAGAGATAATTAGCATAGGTGTCATTTGAATGGTGTATGATCTGTGCACAAAGA
Organism: Protopterus annectens; assembly: GCF_019279795.1. Taxonomy (NCBI): domain Eukaryota; kingdom Metazoa; phylum Chordata; order Ceratodontiformes; family Protopteridae; genus Protopterus; species Protopterus annectens. The sequence goes on from NC_056732.1 coordinate 166,084,827, forward strand.
GACAAAATGTCTTACAAGGTCTTACCCCTTTGTGTACTACTATTTATGAATTGTTAAGGGATTTGGTACACTGGTATGCTGCATATCAACATGCTTAATGGTGCACAGTTCCTTATGAATAAGTGCTCTTAGTTTCTAAATGCTTTTCATATTAAAACTATTTAGCAAATGATAAAAGGCACACATGCATACATTTCAGAAATAATTTTGCTAAATTAACTGTTAAACATATACTATTAATGGTAATTTAAACAGTTACAAAGTGCACTTGGTATTTGTGAATGCAAAGAAATATTTTAGTGCAGATATGTGTTATGAAAAAAATACAGCTGTGTTTGTTGTGGCACATAATATAGTTACAAAATGCCGGATCATTTTGACTGTGTAGGTGCTTTTAACACAAGTGTTAACACTAATTAACATATATAGAAAAAGTATAGTTGTGAAGTTAACAGAACTGAAGGTATAAATAAGATCATAATCAGGTCTAGTGCTTAATATTGACAGTAGACTAATCAATGGTCACTTCCTTGAAAAAAAAACACATACTTTGATGAAGGCGCAAATTGACTAATCTTCTCATTGCACTACATACAGACTGAGAACATATGCATGCACATGTACATGTACACACACACTCATATCAGACACCATTCAACTCCTGCCTACCTAAACACATCAGACACATACATAAAGAAGCTTTAGCCCACTGCACTCCTCCAAATTAATATAGCAAAATCCAGGATTCCACTTTCTTTTGGGATAAGTGTCAATTGGGATACTGAGTTGTGGAAATACCTGTCTCATACCATACTCACATTTCCCAAGTTCCACTCACATATTTGCATACACTCATATCCCAAAAACCCTGCAAGTAGTCTATATTCTCATACTCAGACACACACACACACACACACACACACACACACACACACACACACACACACACACACATATGGGGCCACAGACGAACCACACACACACACACACACACACACACACACACACACACACACACACACACACACACACACACACACACACACACACACACACACACACACACACACACACACTAACAACACCTCTTTGATCACATAATAACTATTGGTAAACATGTATACTTCATCAGTACAGATGCACTGTGAATGAGTATTTTTGAATAGTAAATGATAGGTTCGCACTTGATTACCAGTTATATGTCAAAAAGGATAGTGCCCTCTTAGTCTTACTTACTGCAATGGAGCCTAGAACACATTCCATGCAGTAGAGTTCTATAGAACCAGAAAAGGCAAGTCCTTTGAAGACACTGTGTATTTTACAGTATGATTTAAGCCTGCAGGCTTCTGTGATTAGTTCAGCACTTTAGAATATGTAAGAGAAAAAAGATAAAGGCATAGCTGAATACATTGCAGAAGTACATAGACTAGCACAGCATTACAGTTTTCAGAATGGACTGACCGCAACATCCTAGTATGAACCTATGAACCTATGTGGAACAAAATCCCGGTACATGTGAGGCAGAGCACCTCGCTGGCCTTGTTCAAGAGGAATCTTGACCAATGGATGGGGGATCGCAGATATACCCCCAGGATTACTTCAGTGTCACTGCTTGACAGAGGCACAGCAAAATAATATGAACCTATGAACCTATGAGACCAACTGGTGTATATGGCACATATGATGTGCTTCTGTTATATTAACTTTACTTAACAGTATAAGTAGTCACTATGCTTAACCAGTATACCCTTAAAGTGTCTTTATATTATTTGAGTCTAGGAACCTATCACATATTTATTCATTTATATATATTTTTATTACATTCTTTGTTATATTTCTATTGAGTGAATTATTTTTATTGTTAATTTCTTATACATAGTTTAGCTCAGAGTATCGGATTTCATTTTTATAAGTTTAATATGTTCAAGTTTACATTTACGATGATTTATAATTACACTTTAGTATTATTCGGTTTCAGAGAACGGTACCTTTAAATGTTTTATCAGATGGATAGGGGGCGTGTTTTTACTTGTTTTAGATACTTAAAGATCAGTTGTAATGGCGCAAATGTATTTATTCATTTATCTGAAGAAGTTGGTGCAAGGCGCCAACGAAAAGCTTTGGAATATAGCTTAATAAAATTCTTTATTTCTCATTTACTGAGCGCGTTCGTCTTCTCGTTGTGGAAATATTTCAACAGTGGACTGTATTGACATCCTGGTCTATTCGGAGTTGGCGGTGGTTTGCTTTAGTTTGTTTTCTCGTTCTTGAAGATACCCTTAAAGTGTATTTAACAGTCTACCTCCCTTCCATTACTGTCTTCTCCATCACCCCTTCTCCATCTAATCCGTGCCCTCTAGAATAACTCCATTGATTCTGTATCAACCACCCATTTTGAGAGTACAATTGCTGAGTTCACCACCCTCTCTGTGGAGAAGTACTTTTATAGATTCGGGAGGCACTGGGTCTCTAGAGTTTGCTGCCTATGTCACTTTCTCCACCCTCTATCCACTCTTTTCAGGAAAAAAAACACTTCACAGCTTTCTGACATGTTGTGCATCATTCACTGAGTGGCACGCTAGCTCTTGTAGTTTCTGGTTATATTTTCTACCCTGATCCCATGATTACTTCTTAGAGCATAAAAGGTGGCAAATAGAAGGCAACAAAAGGAAGTGACAGCAATAAAAACACAAGAATTTTGTATAATGCCAAAAATAATGGGTAGACAAAGGCCCAAAATCAGAGACAATTTTAAGTTCGCCTACAAAAAGTTAATAGAACAACTGGCTTTGCATTAACATGCATTTTCAGAAGAATAAAAACTGTGAAACCCTAATGACTGTCATTACTGACTGGCTGCAATTCACAATGATTTACCAGAATATCAACACTTTTATGAGGGGCAGAGCAAAAATATAAAACAAAATCAGGGATAGTTGAGAGGTATGATCCCATGCACCCCTTGTGATGACTTTCCTCTAAGTTCCTTCAAATAGCCTGATGGTTTTCTCCTTGCAGAGCCCTCAGAAATGCACACAGTATACATGGCATCACCTGACTAGGGTCTAGTAGAGCAGGCACATTACCACTTAGTTTCATTGCCTGTCACCCTGAGAATACACCTCAATATTTGGTTAACTGCTGCCACTATCCTCTCATCCTGGTCCCGGTGGTTCACTCCCAGTGTGGTCAACCTTCTAGATCCTTTTCCTGAGCTGTTGCCATCCGTCCTACTTATCCTAGCTGATACTTCATATCAGGCTCAGTATTTAGTAGTCAATATTTTAAATTTGTCTGCAGTAAACCTCAACTGCCTGTCTTCAGCCCAGTTGGCCAGCCTTTTCAAATTATTCATAGTATCTCCCCATTTCCATTTCAGCCCTAACTTTCTGCTACAAATTTAGATGCTAATCCTGTTCTCCCTTTCTTCAGATTTGTCTGAAACCGTAACACTACAGTAGACTTTACAGAAGGAAGGCCAAGTTCAGTATGTCAGAGATGGCTTTGTTGTACATGTAGTACTTCGGTTTTGTCAAACTTGGAGAAGAGAAAAACGTGATTTTACTTTGTTTCATACCTCTTCTATGATTTACAAGTTTGTACATCCCCAGATTTTGTATATATATAGAGAATAGAGGTGTGGGAACAGAGGTCTCATGTCAGAGTTTGCAAGACAGCTTGCCATCCTACAAAAAATAATTGTTTATGTACATTTGACAATGTTTTTAATAGTTTTCTGTGAGGTTAAATGCTTTAGAAGTAATTCAACACGTTCATTTAATGAGATGTGATTAATCATAGTAAACTGGTCTGAGTGCAACATACTGAAAAGCACAGGACCCATTACTGATATCAACTGTACTCCAGTCAGTTTCCTTAATTCTGACATCATCCTTAACACCACAACACACTGCATCCTATTATTTAACCATGCAACAGTCCAATTCCTTCGTCTGGAACCTATCTCAAACATCTCCGGTTTTCCAGTCCAGTTAGACCACAACTGCTAGTACTTCCCTGTCAAGGCCTCCTGTAAGTCAGTCATAAAACTGAATCTTGCTTAAATGTCAGTTTCCCTTCAGCACTAAACCATATTGGCTGTTGTGTTGGAGATTGTTATCTTGTAGGAAATTAGCCAGTCTTTCCCTCAGATTTTCTCCATAATTTTCCTGTCACTATTTTTGGGGGTAAACAGGCCTGTAGTTCCCCCAAGTACAATGGTACCACATTTGCTTTCATTTCTTAGGCACTTCTGCAGTGGTTAATTATCTGCCAAGAACTTTTGTCGGAGGATCTGCTAGCACACTTGTCATATTCCTGAAGATGGCTGAACTTTTTCCTTCCTTGGTCAATCCAGTTGCCTTTCAATCTTCTTTGTCTCTGTCTTGGTGTCAGTTCAGTGCTTTCCTTAGTCTAAATTCCTCCACTTTTTCATGGCATGGCTTACTCCAGTTGACTTCATTCATAAAGAAAGATGCAAAATATTAATTCAGTACCTTTGTTTTTCCTAGTCATCTATGTTCTCCATTTTATTTTTGCTGACTCTGGCCATATCTGTCTTTCTTTTCCTTCTTTCTGCTATATACAGTGAATATAAAAAGTGTACATACCCCTGTTAAAATGCCAGATTTTTGTGATGTAAAAAAATAAGGCCACAATAAATCATTTCAAAACTTGTCCCACCTTTAATGTGACCTATAACCTGTACAATTCAATTGAAAAACAAATCTGTTAGGGGAAAAAATATAAAAACGTACAGTAAGCTGGTCGCATTAGTGTGCACACCCTTAAGCTAATACTTTGTTGAAGCATCTTCTGATTTAATTACAACATTCAGTTTTCTTGGGTAGGAGTCTATCAGCATGGCATATCTTGACTTGGCAATATTTCCCAATCTTCCTTGCAAAGGCACTCCAAATCTGTCAGATTGCGAGGGCATCTCTTGTGCACAGCCCTCTTGAGATCAATCAACAGATTTTCTATTGGATCTAGGTCTGGGCTCTGGCTGGGCCATTCCAAAACTTTAATTTTCTTCTGGTGAAGCCATTCTTTTGTTGATTTGGATGTATGCTTGGGGTCATTTGTCGTGTTGAAAGGTGAAATTTATTTTCATCTTCAGCTTTCTAGCAGATGCCTGAAGGTTCTGAGCCAAAAGTGACTGGTATTTGGAACTGTTCATAATTCCCTCCACCTTGACTAAAGCCCCAGTTCCAGCTGAAGAAAAGCAACTCCAGAGCATGATACTGCCACCACCATGCTTCACCGTGGTGATGGTGTTCTTTTGGTGAGGTGAAGTGTTGTTTTTGCGCCAAATGTACCTTTTGGAATTGTGGCCAAAAAGTTCAACCTTGGTCTCATCAGACCATAACACATTTTTCCACATGCTTTTGGGAGACTTGATGTATTGTTTTGCAAATTTTAGCTGGGCCTGGATGTTTTTCCATGTAAGAAAAGGCTTCCGTCTTGCAACCATACCCCATAACCCAGACATATGGAGAATACGGGAGAGTGTTGTCACATGTAGTACACAACCAGTATTTGCCAGAAATTCTTGCAGCTCCTTCAGTGTTGCTGTAGTTCTCTTGGCAGCCTCCCTGACCAATTTGCGTCTTGTTTTTTCATAAATTTTGGAAGGACGTCCAGTTCTTTGCAATGTCACTGTTGTCCCATATTTTCTCCACTTTTTGATGACTGTCCTCACTGTGTTCCATGGTATATCCAATGCTGTGGAAATTTTTTTCTACCCTTCTCCTGACTGATACCTTTCAACAGTGAGATCCCTTTGATGCTTTGTAAGCTCTCTATGAACCATGGCTTTTGCTGCAGCAAGCAACTGAGTACATGTCAGGAAAATCCTACTAGGACAGCTGAACTTTATTTGCGGTTAATCAGTCTCTTTAATTGATGGCAGGTGTGTACCCAAGAAGACTGAATGTTGTAATTAAATTAAAAGGTGCTTCAACAAAGTATTAGTTTAAGGGTGTGCACACTTATGAAACCAACTTATTGTATGTTTTTACATTTTTCCCCTAACAGATGTCTTGTTTTTCAGTTGAATTGTACAAGTTATAGGTCACATTAAAGGTGGGAAAAGTTTTGAAATTATTTATTGTGGTCTCATTTTTTTTATATAACATAAACTGGCATTTTAACAGGGGTGTGTACACTTTTTATATCCACTGTAGATTAGCTTGCCTTTGTTACCACCTCTGTCTCTTTCAATAAACTCCCTTTCAGCTTGTGGTTTTGCTATTGTCACCTTTTGTTGCCATGCTGCCTGCCATCTTATACTGTGCCTTCTCCACCTCCCTGTTTCTACCAATGGTAAGCTCTATCTTCTGCTCCATTCACTAGTCTCACATTTCTCTATAGTCATATTTGCTTTCTCCTCTTTCTGGCTTCTTCTTAAACCAATGTCCATAATCCTGAGTACTGCATCCCTCAGCTATTCCCATAGCTTTTTATGCCTTTGATCTGTTTCTTAGTCATCTTTACCCTCTGCCCATTTCTTCTTAATCATCTTCCTTAAAGTCCCTCACCATTATTTTTTGTTTTTGTGTTCTTAATCCCACCTTACTCAAAACTCACAGTGGTATGATCACTGCTGATTGATGTTCACCTGGACATCCCTGACACCGCCATGCCATAGTTATGACCACATTGTGAATTCTATCCTTTATGGTCTAGTCCCACACCAGTTAGCTGATCTCCTTATCATCTAAGATTTAATTCACGTCCTTTTCCTTCTCTGCCTTGGAGCTAAGAATATCCCAGTTTGCTCCTGACAGATTCAGATCCCCATGGGTGTAATTTTGTTTCTCCTAGTCTGCTCCTTAATTCTCTTCCAGTCTACTGTCCTGCTCCCTTCATATGTCTGGGAGCTGACACACTGGTTCCATCAGCATTACCCTTTCCTCCTCCAGACGGAGTGCTTACACCATGGGTTAGTGTACCTCTTTTCGTCTGACATCACACTTGATAACAATTTTCATATAGCTCACTACTCCACTGCTGTCCATCCCTTTTCCATCATGCCTAATCTGTGTATATTCAGACACTCCCATGTCTCACCTTTCTTGCCACTAGACTATGTTTTTGATACACACAGTCTCCTCAAAGCTACCATACATCACTGCCTGCAGCTATCACATCTTCTTACCCAGACTCTCCTTGTATTGTACTGTAATGCCATGTTCTGTGTCACCCATTTTTGTTCCTCTGCCTTTGTCTGTATCCCATTTTTCCTTTGTCCTTAATATCTACCACCTATTCTCCATCTCTGACACCCAGCCTCTTCCATTTCAAAGACACAGTCATTGAACTATCCATCTTTAACAGTGCTGTCCACTCAAGGCTAAGTTGAAGTCTATCTCTCATATAAAGTTGGTCTCTCTATTAGATCCCCATCCTGCCTCCTTCTACCAGTTCCCAGGCCATGTCCCCTTTACACTACTGCAACCAGTTATTATAGTCCCTAATTTTCTCCTTCCTCAGTGTGATGGCTGCTGGCACAGGGTAGTCCCTTTGAGAAATTGTATCTCCAACTTCTTTTTTCCAGGTATCCCTCTGCCAACTCCCAGGCTCTGTTGCTACCAAAACCCCCCACTCTGGATGTAGAAAAGGTGGTTTATTTTCACCTAAACAAACATAAATCCTAATAAACCAGCACAAAATAGTAAACAAAGGCCAGTTTCTGTGAAAGCCCCACCTTATTCACTGTAATCTAAAGTCTCCATTTCAAAGTATGCTTTTAAAACCTCCTGCATATTGACATTATCAAAAGCAAGTAAAATATTTAAAGGAAGATGCCTGAAATATTCATAGGTACTCATTTAGTCAAGGATAAAATAAAGCTTCTAGTTTTATTATCCAAAATGTTTCCTATTGTGTTAATACAGACTCATCCTTTGAACTTCAAGTCACTGCTATTTTGGTACTAGGATGTTTTAAACTATGATTATTTAAAGCATTATTTGTTTTCTTAGATCTGTTATTCCTGAGATGTTCTGATATTTTCAATATCCTCAGGGTTTTGCCCATGTAAAAGGCAGAACAATAACAAGTAGCAAAGCAAATTATCCACGTACTACAAAACGCCATTAGCTATTTGATTTCAATTAGTCTGTACTAAATTGCTTTTCTGCCCCCTGTTTTGGCATCATAAAGCTTGTTCAATTGTTCTACCCTTCCTGAAAGAAAACTTGCAATCACGGGATAATATTAGTTCCAAGTTTTTATTAGACAATTCAAATGATATTCAAGAATGTCTCTGTATTTTCTACATATGTAGACACAAAAAACCCCCCAAAACAAAACAAAACAATTCCCGTCCTTCCCCCTTCTTTTTATATTCTTTTGTTCTGTAACAAGGTATTACCAGCCATTTTTCTTGCATCACTAATTCTAATGCCAGTATACCTTCTGCCTCTAAATGTAATTTCAAAGTCAGTGGAACACCTATTGTACTCACTATTTTCTAAAAAAAAGTTCTTCTAAACTTCAGAAATTGGAACTTGGGAATATTATGTATTAAATGGGATGCAGAGCAATTTTTGGCATTTAGTAGGGAATTTCTAGAGAATGGTTTTCTGTCAAAAGTAGTACTAAAAGCATGGTCCTCACATTTATTACTCAAAACATCCCAAAAAGAAATATTAGTTTCAAGGAACCTGCACATTTCTGCTGGTTTTGCGAACCTTGTTGACAGTTGTTTGTGGATGCCCTGTTGCTTCCACCTTAGTTCTTTCCTCTGACAGGTCATTAGTATGTACATGTACCATAAAAGTGCATCCACGTTTTCCCTTGGTGACTACCTTCTTCCCCTCCTTGCTTATCTTACTAAGTCTGAGCCCTTTGACTTGATTTTTCTGTTGACCTAGCCAAAACTTTTAATCCCCTTGGTAAGTGAGTTTTCAGTCGCCAGAAACTGAGAGGGAGTACTCAGCTCTGTCATTTTCGCCCAATGTCCCCACCTTCCCGCCTGCCACCTTGCACCTCCAGTTCTATTGTGCCCCAGCCCTCCTCTCTGTATAAACTGGTTAACTCACTCCCTCTGATGTATTTATTCCTTTTCCATCCCTACTACACTCTATGTACAAGTTCTTTCCACTCTTCTGCCCCTTTGACCATCTATACCTCCCATCTAGCTGAGTGCACCTCCTTACCCAGTTTCCTTTTTTCCCTTTGTAATTTTGGCTGCTGTATTACCACTTCTGTCTCTGTCTTCCCTTCATCATTCTACTAACCTACTTGAATAAGGACTTCTAGTGGTTGTAGCAGCATACAAGAAAAACTCCTCCACCATCCAGACTTTACTCAGCTCTGTCTCCCATTTCATTACCCTGTCCCCTAGAAATGAGGATCATTCTGTCAGGCTTAATAAAGCCAGTTGGCTACCTGTTCAACAATGTGCCAGTCTGCTTTATGGATCTCAACTTTACAAACTCCACAAAGAACACTCCTGTCCTTCCCTTACCTGCAACCTCTTCAGATGTTCCTTAAGTTACGGTCCAAGAAGTCTTAACCACTCTGGTCCGCTTCTTCAGAATCCTAGAACCAGACTTCATTGCACATGTCTTCTTCATCCTAGGCTCATCTTAAGCCCCAAACTATGGCAATCCCTCTCTTCTTCTTCTCTTTTGGCTGTTCCCATTAGGGGTTGCCACAGCGGATCATTTGTTTCCATTTCTTCCTGTCCTCTGCATATTGCTGTGTCACACCAACCACCTGCATGTCCTCTCCCACCACATCCATAAACCTTATCTTAGGCCTTCCTCTTTTCCTCTTACCTGGCAGCTTCATCCTTAGCATCCTTTTCCAAATATACCCAGTATCCCCCCTCAGCACATGTCCAAACCAATGCAATCTTGCATCTCTGACTTTGTCCAACCTGAGCTGACCCTCTAATATACTGATTCCTAATCCTGTCCATCCTTGTCACACCCAGTGCAAATCTTAACATCTTTAACTCTGCCACTTCCAGCTCTGTCTCCTGCCTTTTTGTCAGTGCCACCGTCTCCAACTCATACAACATAGCCCTCTCTAGTAATCTTAAAGACCTGACATAACGCCCATCATTTTATACTCAGCTTAATGATCATCTAGTGTCTGAGTCAATTTGCAAATGTTTTCTCTGGGGTCACATCACCTAACCTCCCACTCACCCCTTTGTCAGTCAGGCACATTTGTTTTTCTCACGTTAATTCCCTACACTAATGTGGGACATCTCTTTCACATTACATACATTGCCAATAGTAGATCCAAGCAGGAGTCACCACACGGAAAAGTCAAATAAAACTTTCTTTATTTCTCCATAAAAACTACACAAGCGCTTTCACGTAGGTTAACTACGCTTCATCAGGTGTAAGAATTGAAAGCAAATGAACCATCTTTATACATGGCTTTTAGGCGGGAAAAACCAGGTGATCAATTAACAATTAAAACCCAATTAAAACAGTTTATGTTTTGCTTAAAGCGGCAAAACCCTAACATTAAAAAATATAGTGTGATTAACATTTCAAAATCATTCAGTGACAAAAACGTCCAGTGCCCTATTAATGCAGTATATTAAATGTATAGCGCACAGGTGATGGTATCATAAAAAACAAAAACATCACAGAGAATAAATTAAAGCCAGTCAGTACTAGCTTGCAGTTTGTTACCACACTCTTATACAATCTAGTGTTATTTCAAACTCATTGCCCTAGTAGTGTTGTAAACATCTGACGGGAAACATTCAATAACAGTTGTAAGTCATTTGACTTTTAAAAGCCGACAAAACCATCTTTTAAAAACTAGATCGCCAGATCACATAAAGTCTACATAACATAAAAATGTATAAAGTGCCTCCTTAAAGCAATGCAACTAAAAAATATATATGACAAAAGATCCATCAGACAAACTCAAAACAGTCATCAAACCACCTTCAGATCTTAAATTCTTAAAAACCAGACATCATCCATCAATCTTACTAACGCACAAGGTCCCTAGCATCCGACAACCTTTACAGCTAATAATAAATAAAGATCTAGAAACAAGAGCAAAAGCATAATGAATATAATAACTAGGCTATTCTCCTTATAAACGTCATTCTTACTTTCCAACATTACACAAAAAAAGAAACGAAAACTCCCGAGTTCAAGGACATCCATATGCGGGAACGCTTTACATCCAAAACTAGTGATTCATACATTGCAAACTCACCGGATGTCTGTCACTCTCATGTCAAGCTGCATAGCAAAGTTCGTGATAACCATACCTGGCGGATAAACAACCGCCATATCATAACCTATTAAAAAGAGGTGTTTAGTTGCCAGATAGCTAAAATGATTAAAAAACGCCCTCAATGGCAAAATAAATTAACGTTTAAACATCATCTAGCAGCGTCTCTTTGCCAGTAACATCACAGATGACCAACCAACACTTGTAAACTGTTTAACAAGTGAAATATATTTAATGGACTTAAAATATAACAAGAATCTATAATAATTAAAACCGCTCACCATATAATGCATCACCCTTGCCGTCCAAACATTCCCCACAAGCCAAACAAACCACACAAAACAAGGCAAGACATAAGCAATCCAAGTCAGAGATGTTCGTATTCGTGTCAGAAGTACTGATAGTCAAAATTGATTACTCATATCTCTGATGCTTTCAAAGCCTCTGCTTCTACCACATACTACTGCAACAAGCTATGTGACAAGGAAGTTTAAAAATGAAACATATAACCTTATCTGAGCTCATTAAGAATATTTAAACTACTAATAAATGAAATAATAAAAAGACTACGCACAATACCTAAAACAAATTAATGTACAAAATCAATTTCAAACAGACGTAAACCTAATTCAAAACAGTACAAATAACCATTAAATGAAAACACAATATTCTACTATTAAATCATAAACGGACCATCTAAAAATACAAGATGAATAACAAGTACACCTAAATCAAAACATCAAAAAATAAATGACCTCAAAAAAATATCTTTACTATAAAAAAGGCTGCATCCTCATAACTATCAAATTAAAATAAAAATAAAAATAGTAGTATTGTCAAAATTTTATTAGATTAATAATAATAATAAAATGACATATTATATATTTAAACTAAACTTCAAGTTGCATATATGTTAAGTGGTCAGTACTTCTTTCGATTATCCAAAACAGGTTTAATGGAAACTGAATAATTAATGCATGGGGGTGTATGTGCCCTTAGGATAAAGATCCATTTCAGTTCCCTAATAGCCAGCTGGTTATTACTATCACCTGCTCTAAGGCTCAATGGCAACATTTCCAAAACTTTGAAACCAAAAGTATGACTGGGATGCTCCATAACATGTTTAGCTAAGGCATTAGAATCTTTTTGTTTCCTTATGTCATAACAGTGGTTGTAAACCCTGTCTCGTAGCCGTCTCTTGGTTAGGCCAACGTAAAATGCGTCACAAGAAACACACGTAGCTAAGTATATCAAATTGCTACTGTTACAATCACTGTAGAATCTAGGAATAAAGGAAAAGATGCCTGCAGGATGTATGAAACTAACTTTATTGGATATAAAAGGGCACATCGAACATCCACCACATGGAAAAGTGCCCAGTTTATCATGAATAATATTTTCAAATGGAGATGTATGCTCTGAACATAAAATTTGTTTCATATTCTGAGAAGTTCTGTATGTAAATCTAGGACGTTCTCCAACTATAGTTTTTGTAAAGGTATCTGTAACCAATACGTTCCAATTCCTAGTGATAATCTTATTTAAGCTAAAACTGTCACTGGTAAAATTAGTGACATAGCTTAATTTATCTGTGATTTTACCTTTCACTGCAATGTATTTGTTATTGCCCCCTGTATTCCTATCAATGGCTGTTCCACCAATATTATAATATTTGTCTATAAATCGCTGTTTGCAATCCATAAACATTTTAAGGGGATAGCCCCTTTCTCTAAACAATGCCTCTAAAGTATTTATTTCTCTCTCTAAATAGTCACTGCGCTGGCCTCACATGTTCCTGGTCCTCACATTTATTACTCAAAACATCCCAAAAAGAAATATTAGTTTCAAGGAACCTGCACATTTCTGCTGGTTTTGCGAACCTTGTTGACAGTTGTTTGTGGATGCCCTGTTGCTTCCACCTTAGTTCTTTCCTCTGACAGGTCATTAGTATGTACATGTACCATAAAAGTGCATCCACGTTTTCCCTTGGTGACTACCTTCTTCCCCTCCTTGCTTATCTTACTAAGTCTGAGCCCTTTGACTTGATTTTTCTGTTGACCTAGCCAAAACTTTTAATCCCCTTGGTAAGTGAGTTTTCAGTCGCCAGAAACTGAGAGGGAGTACTCAGCTCTGTCATTTTCGCCCAATGTCCCCACCTTCCCGCCTGCCACCTTGCACCTCCAGTTCTATTGTGCCCCAGCCCTCCTCTCTGTATAAACTGGTTAACTCACTCCCTCTGATGTATTTATTCCTTTTCCATCCCTACTACACTCTATGTACAAGTTCTTTCCACTCTTCTGTCCCTTTGACCATCTATAACTCCCATCTAGCTGAGTGCACCTCCTTACCCAGTTTCCTTTTTTCCCTTTGTAATTTTGGCTGCTGTATTACCACTTCTGTCTCTGTCTTCCCTTCATCATTCTACTAACCTACTTGAATATGGACTTCCAGTGGTTGTAGCAGCATACAAGAAAAACTCCTCCACCATCCAGACTTTACTCAGCTCTGTCTCCCATTTCATTACCCTGTCCCCTAGAAATGAGGATCATTCTGTCAGGCTTAATAAAGCCAATTGGCTACCTGTTCAACAATGTGCCAGTCTGCTTTATGGATCTCAACTTTACAAACTCCACAAAGAGCACTCCTGTCCTTCCCTTACCTGCAACCTCTTCAGATGTTCCTTAAGTTACGGTCCAAGAAGTCTTAACCACTCTGGTCCACTTCTTCAGAATCCTAGAACCAGACTTCATTGCACATGTCTTCTTCATCCTAGGCTCATCTTAAGCCCCAAACTATGGCAATCCCTCTCTTCTTCTTCTCTTTTGGCTGTTCCCATTAGGGGTTGCCACAGCGGATCATTTGTTTCCATTTCTTCCTGTCCTCTGCATATTGCTGTGTCACACCAACCACCTGCATGTCCTCTCCCACCACATCCATAAACCTTATCTTAGGCCTTCCTCTTTTCCTCTTACCTGGCAGCTTCATCCTTAGCATCCTTTTCCAAATATACCCAGTATCCCTCCTCAGCACATGTCCAAACCAACGCAATCTTGCCTCTCAGACTTTGTCCAACCTGAGCTGACCCTCTAATATACTGATTCCTAATCCTGTCCATCCTTGTCACACCCAGTGCAAATCTTAACATCTTTAACTCTGCCACTTCCAGCTCTGTCTCCTGCCTTTTTGTCAGTGCCACCGTCTCCAACTCATACAACATAGCCCTCTCTAGTAATCTTAAAGACCTGACATAACGCCCATCATTTTATACTCAGCTTAATGATCATCTAGTGTCTGAGTCAATTTGCAAATGTTTTCTCTGGGGTCACATCACCTAACCTCCCACTCACCCCTTTGTCAGTCAGGCACATTTGTTTTTCTCACATTAATTCCCTACACTAATGTGGGACATCTCTTTCACATTACATACATTGTATATAGTTAATTTCTGTGTGTATTTTGCCCTACTTTTGCTATCTTTTGCACTTTTGCTCTATCTCTTCACTATTTAACTCTCGTTGTTCTTCTTCCCTCCTTACTCTAACCATCCTTTCATATTGTCCTCTGTACTTTATTATTATTACTGTTACTGATTTATTGCTGTCTTTTATTTATAATATTTTATTAACTTGCTTGTCTGCAGTCATCTATGTTTGAGACTGAAATAGATTAATTTGGATCAGTGTGCTCTATCCCATTACCAAATTGAATAAATGAATAAATAAGTAAACCATGACTGTCTGCATTTCTCCTTCTGACAGTACTTTATTTCTTCCTTCCTTCCATCTCTATGTATTTTCTTTCATAGCTGCATCCCAGTTTTCTAATCTTTACGTTACACTGTGCCACACAATTTGCATGTACTGCTTTTACAATCTTTGCCCATATCCTCTTGTTCTCTGCCTTTCTCAAACCTGCCCTTTCCCTTCATCTTCTTGTCTACTGGTCTCCTGTTGCCTCCTCCCCAGTTCCATTTTGCTCTTTGTTGCCTTACATGTCAGTTCATTACAATCTGTAGTTCTGATATTCTACCATGAAGCATAACCCTTCTTCTGCAGACCCCATGTTGTCTGGTACCTCAAATGTCTCTGAAGTCAACTGCTTCTTTATATACTGAACATGTCACCTATCCCACTTTCAGTCTTCTTAATCAACCTGTCCTACTTCATTCATGCAGTTCCATTCTTAAATCCCTCATGTTTTTCCTTCTTTGCGTTGATTTGCAGGGATATACATGTGGAACACATTGGCTCAATAGGACAACATGCAAATGAATGAAGTGCTAAATTATCTGATAACAGAAAGAAGCGACTTCTTTCAAATTTATCACATAACAGCTTCATAATACATAGTTTGCAATATTCAGGGCATAGCATTAGTAACAATTGTAAAGAGTTAGATGGTGGACAGGGGCTACAGTATTCTGATCTACTCCACTCCCGACCACTAAATTTAGATGTTTTAATCTAAAAATCTTAAGTCTTGAATTTGATGGACACCAGAGGTACAGTCTCTTGAGTCATGCCACTGGTACCAAACAGATTAAAGGATATAAAATGGCACACCGATATGAATCATCAAGTAGCACATTAAATGCAGTCTGGCTACAAGATCATGCAGGTTATGTAAACTGCTGCCTGAACATGGGCCTGGAGTTAACAGTTAAATATAGAGAGAAATACAAAACTGCACAAAATGGTAATAATGACAAAAAATAAATAAAACAGAAATGATCCCTTTAAACAAGTAGAATGCACTACTAAAAATATCTCACTACAGCTGTATTTAGCAGTACTTAACTGGGTGAATTACTGGATCTTAACATCAGTAGCTGAATTTCTGTGTAGACCCAAGTGCATAGAAGCAACTCACATGTCACAGTCATCAGGGTACTTGTCTTGTGTTTAAATTCTGTCTAGCACATGCAAATATCTATTTTGGATTCTATATTTTTATCCTACAGAAGCAGTGGCACATGTACATATTAATGAGCCAGTTTGCCTGCACCAGGCATGCAATCACCTTAAAGAATCTTCTAATTGCATGCTTACAGCCTCTTTATCTGCCTGAGCTTTGGAAGAATCTCAGATCCTGTAATTACAGAGCAGATTATTTCAAGTTTGTTTCACATATTGTGTCTTCAAGAATGGAAGTTGGAGACTTATTTTATTTATTTATACAATTTTTGTTAACTGGAGTAGAGCAATGATCCCATTGGAGCAATATTAGTCTCAACCCAGAATGTGAACACACATAAAGTGAATTTCAAAAACAATGACAGACCAGGAACAACAGATAAAGAAGAAGGATTCAGCAGAATAATGCCAACAGTCCAATAAACATCCAAACCAAACTGTTTTTGTATTAGATTAAGTGCTTTCTTCAGATAGTCTGACTTCTGCAGAATACAGTCATCACACAACCAAATGTTTAAATACCCTCAGCAATTAACAAATTACGTCATTTCCTATTAAGATAATTACATTAAAAATACCCATATATCAAAAATAAAATAAAATACAATGCAATTAAAACCTACAAAATTAATACAATTCCAATCACACACTCAAATAAAATACATAGATTTAAGTTTTAACAATGCCATAATACTGACCCTATCATTAAGGCCAGGTTTTACACTTGCATTTAGTTTGATTTGCCATTTCAACACAAGAAATTCAAGATAATCTTCCACAGGCCCACCCTGAAATCATAGGTCTACGTGGTCAATGGCACAAAATTTACCATTATGTGTGGGAAACATTTCAATATGTTTAAACAGTGCATTTTTGTTGTTCTTTTGCTTTATATCATATAGATGTTCATAAGCCCTTTGCTTCAGGGTCCTCTTGGTTTTCCCCACATAAAAACCATTGCAGGAATCACACTTGGCTATGTACACCACTCCTTTGGAGTAGCAATAATATTTCTTTTTCGGGTAAATGGTCCCAAAGTTCATAATGTAAATAGTGTCCTTGACTACCATTAGGTGGCATTGTGGGTATCTACCACGTTTAAAACAACCACCATCCTTGGGGATCATCCTATTACATTCCAACTGATCTTTAAGTGACATATCATTCTTGTAAAGCACAGTAGGTTTTTCACCTAGTACCCTACTGAACTCATCATCCAAACTAAAAATCATTCAGAATTTTCCAATAATATTTCGAATGTCATAAAAACTGAGGGTGAAAGGAATAGTAAAAGCTCTAGAAAACCCATCATGATTGTTTCTGTCAAAAGCCATATCAATAACCCCTATACTATACTGGGCAGGAGTCTAACAATTGTACCCATTTCTCTCTTATGTTTGACTTCATTTTCTATTGAATTAATAAATTCCAAGAAGTACCCTCTCCTAATTAACATACCTTTAAGCATCTCACATTCTCTATTAAAGTCCTCGTTCTCAGATGTCATTCTGGCAACCCTGACATATTGCCCCTTAACTAATGCTTTCTTCTGATGTTCAGGGTGCCAGCTTTGAAAATGCAACAGTGTATTAGAGTAGGTGGGTTTCCTAAAAAATGTTAGGTAAAAATATTTCTACTGTAATCCTTTTTAATGGTAACATCTAAGAAATTCAAGTTATGATTGTCTTTTGTCATAGTGAATTTCAGAAAATTAGTAGTCCCATTGATGTATGAGAAAAATTCTTCCAAGTTCCCTAATCCACCTTTCCAAAAGAGGACTATATTGTCAAGGTAGTGGCCAGGACTCACTAAAGTTGGAATTCATAATAAATAGGTCCTCCCAGTGTGCCAACACAATGTTGGCAAATACAAGTGCACAGCATGATCCCATGGCCACATCTTGTATCTGTTTAAAGATATGACCTTCAAAACTAAGAAAGTTATTTTCTAAGACCAGCTCCATACATGTTCTTATAGTCAATATTGATCGATGTCCCAAGTCAGAGTTGTTGCATAAATAGTCATAAAACCACTCCAGTCCCAATTCATGAGGTATCACAGAATAAAGGTCACAGATATCTATAGTGACCATCATTATTCCATCGTCATACATCTCAGGTTTAATTTTACCAAGGAAATATCATGAATCCTTTATTACCCACTGCCTATTATTTAATACGGCTTTCACTTTACTATCAATATATTTGGCTAGGTAAAAGGTTTTGAGGCCTTAGCATCCACTATTGGACGTAGAGGCGGATCAATAATGGATTTATGTATCTTTGGGATCCCAAAAATTGTGGGTGTTCTAGGATGTTTAAGATAAAAAAATTCAAGTTGACTTGCCCATTTAGTAATAGTTCCTCCACCGTGAGATCAATGTTTCTGTAGACAATGTTCATTTCATTAACTGATGCTTTCAACATAGGTATCACTATACAACAAATTAAACATTTTACTGTTGTAATCAGATGTATTCATAACCATGAGCCTCCCGCCCTTATCAGGTTTCATTAATCTAATATCATGGTTACGCACAATGTCCTGTAAAAGCTTTCATTCTGCATGTTCCAAATTGTTAGGGGCACTGTTACTGTTAAATTTTAAAATTTCTCTTATCTCATTGTCACACAGTACTTCAAAAATGAAAGCCATAGGGTGTACAGGTGGAATAAAGGTACTAGGCCTATGCGGCATATAAATAACCCCATACGATTGTTATTTATGAACTATAGGGACAAAATCAGTTTCCTACTAAACATCTTCAAGTTTAAAATTGTTTCCAACAAGTTGGCACCTCTACCTGGGACAACGTTCAGACCCTTAGAGAATAATTCTGCCCAATCTGAATTCACATTAATCTGGCCGTAATTATAAATGGAAATATCACCAGCATCATTTTTTACCACTAAGACCACAGTATCTAGTGGTTCAATTACCTCCGCTAGGATCCCCTTCTCCCCCTCCACCAATCCTGATATGCCTCCTGCACATAGTTGGAACCGGCAGGTCTCCCTTCTTTTCGGTTCTTGATCCTTTCGAACCACCTCAGGGGTGAAGGGTCTAAAGGACCTCCCTGTTTAAATAATCCTCATCAGTGTTCTCATTGTACATCTCATTAGTATCAGTAGAGGGCCTATCAAAATAATGAGCTGGCTGTCCCTCTGGGGGTTCTGGGTGTGCCTTCCCAGCATCATGTTGTTTGTCTTTTTGGCTTTTCCCGGTTAGGGGTCACCACAGTGGAACTCCGGTCCGCTAATGATTGCCAGTCGATTTTTATGGTGCGGAGTTGCCAGCCCGATGCCCAACCTTCAGCGAAGGCACACCCATTCACGCATGTCTTTCGGAGGCCACTCAACTGCGGGGAGGACATGCAGACGCCACACAGAAGGCACTTTAGCCGAGAATCGAACAGGAGAACCTCTTGCTGTGAGGCAACAACATTACTGCTGTACCACCGTGGCTTATTGCCTTCCTAGCATGATAATCCTGCTTATCCCTTCCCAGTTTTCATTGTTTTCTAGCTTTCAAATCTATCAAATCATTGTCAACAGTTTTAAAAAAGTTGAAAAATTATTTTTTCTTATGTTCAAATAAATAATTTTTTATACTAGCATCAGTTTTATC